>NW_017731448.1:2398693-2426152 GCF_001890085.2 Hipposideros armiger | reverse complement strand
GGAGGGCAGCGTCACTGGCCCTCACATGTGGGATCTGAACCGGGGCCCTCTGGCGTCCCAAGCGAGTTCTCAACCATCGCGCCACTCGGCCGGCCCTGAAGAATTTTTTAATTAATAATGTTTGGAGCAGTTTTAGGTTTACAAAAAAATTGAGTGGGAGGTGCAGAGAGTTCTCAGATCCCCCCATCCCATCATTCCCCCCAGTTCCAGTACCCCCTATTTCTGACATCTGATGTGTGTGGTACATTTGTTGCAGTTGATGAACCAATATCGACACATGATTATTAACAAAAGTCCATAATTTACATTAGGGTTCCACTCTTTGGGTTGTACATTTTTTAGGTTTTGACGATGTATAGTGTCATGTCCCAAATGTCTCTGATGCTACATGTCAAGTCCTCTCCATGGGACCTCCGAGAGACATGCACCCCTTTCTGACTCATGCCCCTCCATCACTGTGGCTACTCCTTTGGGGCTGGCAGTCACAGCCATGGGTTTAAATACCTGCTCTGTGTTGCTGGCCAGTTAGACTTTGGGCAAGGCACTTAAGCTCTCTGACCAGTGTCTTCTTCTGGAAATATGGATTCCTGTGAGATTTTATAGGACTGGTTGTTTTAAGTATCCATTGGGAAACAAGCGAGAAACACTCTGTTAGGGCCTGTCCCGGAGCAGACATCAGCCACACCCATCAGCTTTCCCCTCCCTCCTCCCCTCCTTCCTTTCGCTCCCTTTTTTCCTTCTTTATCTATTTCTTGCCTGCTTTTCTTTATCTGCTCCCCTTCTTTTCATTCTTCTCTCCTTTCCTATTTTATTTTATTGATGTAGGAACCACAAAAGAAGGGTCCGTGACGTGTTAGGAGAAATGCAGAAAAGAAAGAGGTTTCTAACAGCTGGAGGCATGACAGCAATATCCAGGAAGAGCATTTGAGGTAGATCTTGAAGTTTGACCAGACTTTATACATGTAGAAAAGAAAGAACACCTAGACTGGGGGATGGAGGCCTTGCATCCTAGGTTAAAGTGGTTGTCCTCGGTTAGGCAGTGTGGAGTTTTGGGAGGTCTTTTTTGTTTTTAATCATAGATCTATTTCAAGGGATTGATATTGAAAGTGGCATTTCTGATTAATTGAATAGGTAGAGATGCGGGATCCATTTCAGAGGGTTTGAGTCTGGGTAGTGACAAACGGAATGGAAAGGGCTATTGAGAAAGACACCGTAGTCTCCGTAGGACACCCAGCCTATTGCATGTAGGGAGCAAAGCATGTGGTGGAAGCAAAGGTGACTGAGGTTTGCAGCTTGGTGAGTGGAGAGAGGAAAGTGCCAAGGTCACGGACAGAAAATGCATTGAGAGAAGGATGTTTATAAGGAAGATTGACGTGTCAGCTGGAAATTTGGGAAATTATGTTTCTGGAGTGATGGGAAATATAAGCCTTGAATTAATTCCACAGCTGTTTAAGAACTGCCTACCTGGAGTTTGAAATAGAGGGTAAATGACTGCAAGAAATGTCCAAGGATAATAAATGTCTGAGGAGAAAGGGACTGAGATGAGATGATCTGCAGGATGGTGACATTTATTTCTTGAATGGTGAATGATGATGCAGAGAAATCAGAACAGAAACCGGAACTACTCAGGATAGGGTAATGGAAACCCTAGAATTTGACTTGATGGTTTTAAATCAAGGCTCGTTTCCTACTGTTTTCAGTGTAAGATTTGTCATCTTTCAGGGTGTTGCATCCAAAGAAAAATTTATTTGTCCCTACCTCTGTTTTTTTAAAATTAATATTCAATGTGTTAAAGTTGCAAATCCCTAAACCTAGTTTCCTGAACTCTTAAGTTTAACTCAAACTCTCATTATTCTATTTATATGGGTAAATCTGATACAGTTTAGCAATTACTTTCAAAGGACCCTTCACAACTTAGTCAATTAAATTTTATTAAACATTTAAATAGCATTCATAGATTTAATACATTCACTTCACTTTTTTAAGCTTTTCAATGGTCTGACAAACTGAACAGTTCCAAGCTCTGGAGTAATCCACATAAATATAATAAATTGAATTTATAAGTATGGTGACCTGTAAGTTATCATAAATATTACATGATTGTTTTATAAACTAGTAAATTTTTCTTATGTTTATAATGAAAATAACACCTAAGTAAATCATCCCATCTTAAAGTTGATGAATCCATACAATAGCAAATATGCACAAGTTATTTCTAAACAGAAATATGTGAATGCACAGGGGCTGGTTTTTGCTTCATCATCTTTGTCCCTTACTCCAACATTGGCTGGTTTGGCATACATTTCTACACTAAGAAGCCGATTGTACCACCCAAGGTCTGGTCTCTTCAGCAGCCACAACCTTTGTCTTCCTCCAGCTTACAAACTGGGAAGTGAAATATTCAACTTCCCAGACTTTCTTGCGGCCACAGAAGGCCACTGGACACACTTCTGTCCAATGGGTCGTGAACAGAACTGTGTCTGCAGCTCTTCCGGCAGCTCCCAGCATCTTCAGGTCCACCTTGGCTTCCTATGAGGATGCTTCCTCACATCCCAGCCAGGCCTCAGGGACAGGGAGTGAGGCTCTGGACTTGCCTGTGGACTATCTCGGCACAGGGAACACTCGTGAAGCACCCACACTGCAGCCCTGTGCTCTGCTCCAGGCAGCCTCTTCCCTTTCAAGCGCTTCCACCTGTAACTCAACACCTGTTGCCCCAACTAGGTAATAAGCTCTTCTAAAGGTCTCTTATTTATAATGGCTTCATTGAGATATAATCACATACCACATGATTCACCTGTTTAAGTGGACAATGTTTTTATATTCCCACCCCACTTCTTATGTATTTCACGGGAGCCATCCTAGCGGGCGTGAAGTGGTATCTCACTGTGGCTTCAGGTGGTTTTCTAAAGCCCCCCTTTCCAAGACTGAAGTGGGGAGCAGAGACCACGTGCCTGCTTCATCAGGTGGTGGAGATGGCATATACACAGCAAAGCGGTCTCCAAAGAAAGTGTCTCCAAAGATCATTCTCTAACTGCCAACCTCTGACACCTTCTGTTTCAATAAGGGGGAGGGGCTTAAGAGACACTGCCTGGTTTTCCCCACCTGCCTCCCCACAAGTCCTGCGTGGTGGGATTTGCCCCTTCACTTGCACATGTTGGATCTAGAATCTTCAGGCTGATGTTAAATGAAATGTCCATTTAACATCAATTACAAATGAATTATCTTTGAAAGCATGGGGCTTCCACTTATTATCTACCCACAACTCCCTGTTTTGGGACCAGAGCTCCTCAGACTTCACTAGAGTGTGTTGCCCTCTTCACTACACCCTTAAAACGGACTGCATTTGATGCGACTGGCTTCCCTGAAGAAAAAACAAAAACAAAAAACATAGACTATTGCAAATAGTCACAAATCACGAGTGAGAGTATTTATATCTCTAATGAGAAATTATTTTTGCTGGCAAATGTGTGTATGGTTGCCCGTGTTCTGAAATCCTTACCGTTTGGATAAAATGGATTTGAGGTGGCCAGCCAATAAATAGAGTAGAATAAAATCAATAGAGAGGGAACTGGGCAAAGGGAAAGTAAGGACAGAAAACCAAAACACACCTGAGGGACAGGTAACATTCCCAAATCCTTGACGTTGCCACATTTGTCGGAGGTGATCACAGATTTGACTGAATTCCCCAATTGTCCAAACAGAGAAACACAGTCAGTTTTGCAATCCTATATGTTTGTAAGATATAAAGGATGTAGTTGCTTGAGACGGTCATACATTTTCCTTAGAGGGTGATGTCTCCTGTGTGTTTCCGTAATGGGTGCTATAGGAGAAGATGATCTAAAAGCCAGTATCGTGCACATAAGTAGCATGTACCCTCAGACTTTTTCCTGCAGCGTTCCTCAGTGTGAGCAGATGGTACACAGCCAAAGATTGTCTGTTATTGAGAAAATATTCCTGTAGATAGATATGTGGTATTAACTCGTAGTCTCGCTTTAGATATCGCCCTGTATTGGGCCTTCACATTTCCACAGACACACTTTTAGTCTACTGATGTATGTTTTCGATTTTAACAACAGTTCTGCCTGATATTAGATATAATATCTACTTTGTGGTTAATTTACTTGTTGGACAGATATGAGTGTTTGAGTATATACTTGTATACACATGCAAGTTCTTTCTCATATAGTTCTCATGTGAAATTTCAACTTAAAAAAAAAGAACTTTTCTTCCAAAAGTTGTGGATTGACAGTGGGTAAATTATGTAACTATGGGAAGTCATACTTTACATTCAGTACATTTTGTGGGAGATTTAACGCTTCTTCCTTGGTCTTTGTTTGTCTCCTTTTCCCAAAATGCTACTCTTGGATGTAAAAAAGAATCAAAGGTTATGCATTTTTAAAATAAATCTGGCTCTGGGCAGTGAATATTAATGTGTGTGTTTTCAGAGGCTGCTATACTGAAAAGTCAAGGCATGAGGCAAAGAAGGATGGAAGATACCATATAGCCGGTTAAGTTTTATAAGGAAAATAGAACCATTCTTAAGAGTTATAACCCCACTTACACAAGTTGAAAGAACATTTCTCTCCCCCCTGACATAAACCATCAGCCCTGCTGGAATAGTATTATCTCAGAAATATAAAGCAAATCCATTGAAAGCTCAGGGTACTATGGTCAGGGGGCAAATCACCAAGCCCATCGCCTCATGTAGTTACAAAGGTTTGAATAAAAATCACAGGTAAATTTTACTGAGGCCAGAATGAGTAGCATGTTGGCACAAACCACAGCGCAGAAGAAGACGAGTGAATTATTAATTGTGTGCCTTGATTTCTTAAGTCCATTTCTGCTTCATGGACACTTTCTTCTGTTTTCTGGAATATTTTTATCCAAAGTTACTTGATGAGATTACTTACAGGGGATATTTTTAGAAACACTCCCTGGTGAGAAATACAAATGGTTTTTTCTTTAATAAATCAAAATCTGAAAAGCATTTTCTAAGTGTTTTTCACCTGTGGTGGTGGAGAGAATAATATATCTTAATTGTGAAACTGTTCAGACATCTTAAAAAATGGAGTCTGGAGAAAAGAACAAACCCATCTCTAATAAGAAGGACTCTAAAACTCCATGAAGCCATTGAATTACAGAATTTGGCTGATGAGAAGTGGTTACACTGCTTTTTCAAAAAAGGTGTCAGAAATAAAAAAATTAAAAAAAAGCTTCTCTGGAAAGGCATTTGGTGAGGGAAAGTCCTCTGTCTGCTTTGTTGATGGCTGTATTATGCTTTCCCCACCCCCTGGAACTGTGTCTAGCACATAGTAGGTATTTAATAAACACCTATGATGTGAGTGAATGAATGAATGAATGATGAATGAGTGATGAGCATATGTAGCAAAATGAGTGAATGGATGAGTGCTGTTTAGGAGAGCCTTGGGTGACCTGTGTTAATGAGTAGATGAGACTACATTGTAATTAGCCTTGCGGTTATGTGTACTTTCATGGCTGCTTCCCTGGCATTTGAGAGTTGGCATCCCTAAAATTTGAAAGCATTTCCTTTATTTCTTATATACACTATTATATTAAATTTTCCATGGTTTCCTGTCCAAAGCTCCAACTGTTATCACAAAATAAGCGTCGAGTCAAAATTAATACATTTTTCCACAGTTCACATTTCTGTGGCTTATTGTTGAATAGTCTAAATATTTCGTTATAAATATTTAATTATTTGGAAACCGTGACTGAGGGTGCATAGTTTCTTAATAAAAATATTAAAGCAATAAAATGAATGGATGAGTGACAAGTCTATATGGCAAATCCCCTGTGCTAGCTAGTACACTAATTTTACTCCTTGCGGTATTCCTGAACATGTTTCGAGCAAAGTAATCCATTCTAACACATTTGGGGCCTCTGTTCTGTGTCAGCCATTCTCTGCACACAGGACAGATCACAATGAACACGTCTAACTCCTTGCCATATGGAGCATACAATCTAGGGGAAGAGACAGACGAGGAACACTTTTTAAAATAATTAAGATATATTATATAATTAATTAGTCATGATGTAGCAAAGTAAAATAAAATACAGTGATTAAGATGAAGTCTGGTAATAGGGCTACTTGAAAACCGTGCTCTGGGAAGCAAGGGAGTAGTAAGCTTTGCAAATGTCTAGAGAAGAAGTAGTGTTTCCTAAGGTAAGAATGTGTCTAACATGTTTACAGAACGGAAGGAGGGTCCTGTGTAGGGAGCAGAGTGAGCCAGTAGAAGGCTGGCCACAAGCGGGGTCAGAATAATAGAGAGGCAGGTTATACGGGATTTCTAAGACCGTCATCATACGCTGGACTTTGTTCTAAGTGCGATGGAAATCCATTGGAGAGCTTGAAGCGTAGAGAACTTGATCGGGTTTATACTTTTATTAAATAATGGGGCTGCTGGGAGAAACTGGCTATAATGGGCAAGAGTGGAAGCAGGGAGAAATCGCAGAAGGCTGCTTCATGTTTCCAGGTGAGAGAGGGTGATGGTTTGAATGGAGATGTTGGTGGCGAGATGGTGACAAGTGGTCCGATTTGAGGTATGTCTTAGCGCCTCCGGGAATACATGTGCATAGGATGGTAGAGGGTAATAGAAAGATACCAGTCAGGGACGATGCCTAAGCGTTTTTGGCCTGAAACATTGGGTGGGTAGTAGTGCTATTCAATGAACAGGACAGCAGGATTGGGGAGCATGGCACCTTTGAGGCACTTCTTAGACTTCCAAGTGGAGCTGTAAGGTAGCTGGACGAGTGAACCTGGAACGGACAAGGGACGTTGAGGCTGGAGATATAAAATTTAATGCCAGCAACATACAGATGGTGTTTAAAACCATGGGATTAAATGAGATCATCTTATGATGATTCCTCTCAAAATATCCCTGATCTCTGCCCAAGGATCTTTGTGTTTTTCTAATTTGCTATGGACTATATAACATTTGTTAAATACAGTAAAAATAAAGGAAAAGTATGATAAAGGCGTGCAAAATACATGTGCCACCTTTTAGTGTTGCTTTTTTTTGTTATTAGATATAACAGATGTAAACTTGTTCCGTCAAATTGCTGTAAAAGTTTCTAAACACTTACTCTGGCAGTCTTTACTTATCTTACCACAGACCGATAAGTGTCACGCCAAGCTGGAGATGAGTGTAGGAGCCCGGGGCCGCCAACTTCAGCCCTCAACAAGATGAGTGGGGAGGTTGGAAATCATAGATTCGGGTTCCTAGAATCTAGATGAAGAAGGTGTTTCAACAGAAATAACACAACTATATAGTAAATGCAAAATAGATATTCCCAGGCATGAACTATGATGGCAAAATAGGCCAGAATGAATACAAAGATGTTATTTTGCTTTGACTCTTTTCTTTCCCTATAAGAGTTCATGAGGATAAAATTCTACCAATCTTTTTTTTATATAAGGATGCATTTCTTTTTATTTAAAATTTTATTTTATTAAATTTCTTGGGGTAATGTTGGTTAATAAAATTATACAGATTTCAAGTGTACAGTTCTGTAATACATCATCTGTATATTGCATTGTGTGTTCACCACACACAGTCTAATCTTCTGTCACCATATATTTGATCCCCAATTCTATCCGTCTTCAACTTTGTCTTCTGAATGGTCTGTTTTAAGATGGTTTGGGGATATGCCTAAATGAAGGAGCTCAAAAGTAGAGCCACAGCATCAACAAGGTTCAAGTTAGATCAGGATTTTAAACAGCTTCCTCCCTAAACGCACAAGCCAAGCAGCCTAACTCTTAGATTGGAGACTGTAGGGGGTCAGCCTGGCCATTGACGTCATTACCAAACCAGCCATTTCTATTTATTTGGGTTGTCCTTATTTATTATTAGCAGTAGATATTATTTCAGCCCACACATTCTCCGAATCAGGTCAAGAGGGTAGTGGGACTCCTGATAGCTCAGCAAAGATTGTTTTTTCAGACAAGGGAAAAATATATCTCTGGACAATGGTTAGTTGGTTCAAATGCACACATGTAGATCCAACATTAGATTACTACCTGATGTGGAGCCAAAGGGAATTGCACAATCCAGGTTTTCCATCTGTAACTTATATACCCATTTATAATATTGCCCACGTTTCTTTTTTAGCCTGGTGCTTGTCTCTGCACATCCCTCCACCCCCTTACCACCCTCTCTGTTCCCCAGTGGGGCAGCTGAACCTGGACCCTTTCCCAGCCTGATGTTAGGGCTTAAGCCCATTCTAATACTCTGCTGGTAATTCTTTTAAATTACCCATGAAAGCTCCAAAGGTCTTCTGGCTTGACCCCAGCCCCAATATGACAGCTTTACCTATACCAGTGGCTCTCAAACAGGGGTGATTTTGTCCCCCAGGGAGCACTTAGAAACTTCTTGAGACATTGTGATTGGCACAGCTGGGGTGGAACACTACTGGCATCTACTGGATGGAGACCAAGGATGCTCCTTAATATCCCACAATGCACAGGACAGCCCGATAGCAAAGAATGATCTGGCTCCAAATGCCAATAGTGCTGAAGTTAAGGAACCTTGGTCTATACTTCACCATCAATTCATTTCTTCATTTTATCCTCCATGATAATGTTTCTCTCTACTTAAATATCGTAGATGCTTTTAGTTACTAATTATATTCGATTTTATAATAGCAAAAGGAAAACATAATGATCCAAATGCCCAGAGTAGTAGCATGTTGGCTAGTTAATAGCTATGCATAGATCTTTATCATTTCAAGAGTTCAAATTCAAGAGTGAATTAAGTTTGGAAGGGCTTATTGACAATTTTGTTAGAGGTGTAGCCTCTGTCATTGCACAACATTGTTGGTGCTGAAGGACCTCTGTAAAGAAATGAACTGAGGAACTGTCTGAAACGTAGAATGGTTTCTATGAAACGCACTGCATTATTTATGACTGCCCTTGTGTCTTGATTTACACAGCTAACCAAAGTGCTTCCCTGAGGAAGCTTACCTTGGTGGAGCGCAGGGGATGCTGTCCGCCAAAAAACCTTTCTCACTGGGTAGAGGAATTGCAAAGAGGCCCTTCTCTGTGTTTTACACTTGCAGACTAGGTTATGGTGGGCCCACACTGGCTGGATTCCAGCCTCACTTTGCTAGCCAGGCCAGCTACTTTTGGGTAGGACACAGCCTGCACAAAAGCACGCAACGGCCCTGCTGCAGCAATATCTTTGTGATGAGGATTCTTTTTTATTTTTATTTACTGCCTAGATATTTGTTAAGTGCCTACAGTGTGTCAAATGTAGACACTTGAGCACACCAGGGAATATGGTAGGTAAAGATCTGTGCCCTCCAGCACTTACATTCTAGTGAGGCTTACAATCTCATGGAGCTTGCACTTTTAAAGTTTATGGCATAAAGTTAATAACAGCTGTATACTCTAGGTGAAAAATAATAAATGGCTGTGGATTTTAATCCTTAGGTACAGATAGCAGCGACCTGGATTAAATCTTCCCGTGCCTTGGAATGAGCCTTCCGCTTGCTGCGGACTATTCCTGCTGACCTTATCCTGAGGTCTAGTGCAGCGTGCTCCTTGCATCACTTGCTGTAACACTATTCTCGGACCTCAAGCCTTTGCCAGTGGCCTGGTTTAATGAAGAGGGAAGCATCTTACCCCCAGCAGCCCCACCTGCCATTCCTGGCAAGTCTCTGATTGAACATTTGACTTAAAAGGGCCAGTCTGAATTTTTGAGACATTGCCTGCTTTTTTTGTTTTGCTTTTTACCCTTGGGTAGCCAAAGCCTGTGTCTTGGGTCATATTGGTCGAAAGGTTTCTCTTGGGTTTTTTTGTTTTGGTTTTGGTTTTTTTTTGGTTTGTTTGTTTGTTTTTGTTTTGGGATTTTGGGATTGCTGTTGGCCCAATGTCATCAGTGGACACTTTACTCCAATTTCTGTATACCACCATCCTTTTAACCGTAGTCCTGGAGCAAAGCATGTAAGGGAGCAAAAAACCAAAGATAAAGCTGATAAAGCAGCAGCAGTGAGCAGCTCATGTAAGTGGGATGTATCACGGAAGTGCATTTACTGAAGTGTGAACTACCCTCTGTCTTCCTTGAACATCTGGAAGAAAACAGCGACCAAAACTACGTGAAATAAATGACTGAGCTCAGCGTGCCTGTTCTAAAATATGTCAGCTTATACCTATTACACTGAAAGAGAAAGATGATTTAAATTTTTTTTTCAAAATGGCCTAACTCATATGCCACCATTCAAACATATTTCTCTTTCTATCTTTTGATTTTGGGGTATTATAATTTCTGAGGACTGTGTGCTTTTAGGGAGAGATTTGTATGATGTTCAGACAAGCTGGACTCCTATATAAACAAACCATCGTGGTGTTGTTGAAAACTTATCCTTTCTTCTCATAAGGCTCTGGATCAATAGTACAGCTTTTACTTTTCACCTTTTCTTGATCAGTTGCCAGGTGGTAACTAGAATTGGGGGTGTGAAAATGAGACCTTTAGGAGACCAAAGGATGTATTTCATGTGACAGTTTGAAAGAAGGTTCTCGCATGAACTTGGAGGTTCAGATTAGCTCTCGGTTGACTTGAAGGCCAAGCCAGATTTTGTGTTGCATAAGGAAGTCATCTGTAGGTATGGACTGGTTCAGAAAATTCTTGGCTATGTTTATTTAGGAATCTACTAAGGATTTCTTATATCTTGTAGTTGAGTTTTGACTCATTGATAAAGCTTAAGAGTGTTAGAGACCATAGGATTCCTGTATACATTGAGTGGAATCCCATTTTTCTCCTGTCTTGTTGGAGAGTGAGTATTACAATAAGTAGAAGTAGGTGAGACTCAGAGTTCGGTGTCACTTTTTAACAATATATATCCAAGAGATGACTGCAGTGGGCATGGTCTGCGACAATGGCTTATCTTAAAAATGCATTTGTGTTTAGAATATTTGCTCACATTGTTTTTGTAGTGGGTTTATCTATGAAGGCCTATATTTTGTGGATTAATATTTAAGTAAGAATGTGTTCCCTGGGTGTATAACAATTACCAGCAGCAGGAAGGCAGTCCAGGAGTATGCTGCTCAACAGTCAGGAAACTGGTAATGGATTAAAAATGGATAATTCTCAGAGTGAGAAAAAAATACTGCAGAGACGCAAAGCCCCAGTCTCATTCTGGGAATAACACAGATGGAGAAATAAACAAATCACTTCACTGCAATAAGTAATTCTAAGGTTTTTAGTCAAAGAATGAGTTTCTCCTAGAAATTTTAATACCTTGAGTTTATTTCCTGTCGATCTTCAGAATTTTAGTTTCTAATACAAATAACTTGCATATCGCTCCTTATAGAGGAAACACCTTGGGTTAAGAATAGAAAACTGAGTATAAAATATCACAAGGAAGAAGCTAGAGGTTTTTGAAATAAAATCTTAGGGAAAAAAATGAAAGGAGACGTGTGTCCCAGTTGTGTTCTCCGGAGGCAAGAAGGAGCTAAGATGGATGAGAGGGCTGTTGGCCTGTGCTTTGTCATGAAGTTTTCATGGGCAGAATAATGTCAGGAAAAGGAAACGTAGTTTGAGAAATAGACAACAGAGCAGAGTTTCCCAAAGCATATTTTTTGTTGTTTTATTTTATTTTAGCCTCAAACCATTGGAGTTTTCCAACTCAGCAGTACCAAGGCTACTAACAGGAGGTGAGAATTAAGTCTCAAAACCATTAGGAGTTTGGATTTTTTTTTTTAAACAGCCTGGAAAAAAATACGCATCTTACTGTGCAAGAAAAGAATTTGCAAACTCTGAATCTGTGGAGGAATATCTTAAAGAATATATGTGATCAACGAAGGATAAATGGAATTCAATAGTGTTGTGTTAGGACTGCTAATTTATCATGTATCAAATCTCATAGTGCATTGTTTACTGTACTTTTTATTGCTTCATTTTAGTAAGTGTACATATATTTATAGAGACTTTTATGAATTTACCCCCAACCTCAGTCCCCCAAACCTTCCTTTACAATCAGGTCTGAAATCCATCAACTATAAATTATCCTTCTAGAAAGAAGGTTCTTGGGGAACTGTAAACCACTCCAGGGATGACTGTGCTTTCACTACCGTCATTCATTCTTGTGTCCGGGGATTTGTCCTTGGTTTCATCAGTCTTTCTCTTCAGCAATTGACTTTAGGGCAAAGTTCTTTCTATTGTGATAAGACTTTGAACGTTTCTGTCACTGTAATTCAAGTCGTCCTTGGCAGTTCAGCAGCAGCCAGACCCAGAGGGCTGCAGTTCCGCTTGCGTAGGGGGTGGGATCTAGGGGGCAGGCATGGGTGGGACAACCTGCCAGACACACGCTCTCCAGGACACACACTCTCTGTCTTTCTTCCCTCCTCTAGTGTTTGTGACTGATGAATTCACTAAGCACTTGAACGTGCCCTCCTTTGTTCTTTCGGCAGACCACTTGTTTATTTGAGAGCTTTTTTTGGCAAGTGAATAATCAGCTATCTGAGCTCGAGGACGATCAAGGGGAATATTTGACCTCAGCTTTAGATGATCTGCAGTTTTAATGTTAGTATGTGTGACTTAGCCGAGCGATTGATCACAACTGGCTTTCTGGGAGCGTACATCAAAAGCTCTAAAGTGCATGCATAAAACAAGACTTAAAACCCCCCGGTATTGTCCCAAGTTCAATGTGATTTTTTTTTTATTTGCAGATAAGGAGGTGTGGACAAGAGATTCTTGTGGCCTTTTGTTCTAGAGATCAAACCCATGGATCTATGTTGTATTGCTTTCCCCCTCTTCAGAACTTTAATTAGTACAAATTTATGACTTGTCTTGTTATTGAACACTATTAATCAGACTTAGTTAAGTGCTTTGGTCTACTTCTCCTAGTGGACATGTTTCCTAGAGGGTGTAGCTGTCTGCAGGGTGAGTCAATTTTGGCTCAAGCCTGGCCCATGCCTTTAGAGCAGCAGCCTTCTCACCACCTTGAGCCCCTTTCAGAAGCTGTATGTTTACTAACTTGGGCTTACTAGTTGGGGACAGGCTTAGTGAACTATGGCGTGATGGACTATAACGTTCTTCTGGAACACGGAAAGCCCTAGACCAGACATCACATGCTGGTTCTTACCTTGACTTTACCAAGTAGGTGTGAAGTAACGGATAACTCATTTAACTTTCATGAGTCTCAGTATTCTCATCTGTAGAATAGGTAGGTTATGTTAGACCCATGGTTCTCAAGCTTAAGTATGAAACAGAGTCACCTGGAGGACTTGTTCAGGTGCAAATCACCGGGCCTCCCATCCAGATTTGGCAGGGCTGGGATGGGGGTCTGAGACGGTGCCATCCTAACAAGGACCCAGGTGATACTGATGCTACCTGTCCAAGGACAACACCTGAGAACCACTGCATTGCTGATTTCTCTGACCACTTCCAGCATTAACTCTGGGTGACTATTTTTTGCCCAGTGGCTGCAGTAGCCTATTTGGGGGTTCTGAATGCATGGTCTGTGGGAGATACAACTGCAGAAGTCCTACCAGTACACTTTAAATTAACAAGAGCAGAAGTGTGGACCAGTTTGGTAGTGGGAAAACCCCAGATATTAACAGTATCCCTGAACTTAGTGGTGAAACACTCGAGAATGTTGGTGTGTGGGAGTTTGGCAGTAGGGAGGCCACCGGGGTGTGGCTGGAGGGAGCCAGCATTCAGGTGTGGGGGTGATTCAGTGTAAGCGATGTGACAAATTTCAGCAAGTTTATGTACATACTGGATACAGAAAAAAAGAATAATTTGATTGACTTTACAAGTCAGTTACTGGGCAACCAATACTGTTTGTATTTCTACCATTAATGTATGAGTAACTTTTAATATCAATGAGGAAATCGTGCTGTTCCAAAAATTAAATTAAATTACACAAGATCTAGCTGTATCTGTATCACCACTATCCTTCAGCAACTGAGAAATATATGGTTGTCAGAAAAGTCATGACACATTTTTGCAACGAAAAACATAGAAAAAATACATCATGACTTTTCCGACAACCCAATAAATACATGTGTACAAGCACATACTTGTCTGGACTCTAACAGGCTCTATTCGTGATTCTGGAAAGCATTCAATTCTTGGCTTTTCCAAACCTTGCCCACAATACTATCAAGTTGTTTTCAAGTACACTTTAGTTCCTAGTGTTAGAAAAACCCTTGCTCACTACAAGAGCCAAAGCACATTACTTGTAGATGCAAATTGGGAAATGATAAAGGGACTGATTAACACAATTTATAGCTTTTTTTTTTTCTTGAATGCTCGGTAGTGGGAAAACAAATGGGAATGGCTTGAATTTCTTTCTTAATATTTAGGAAACCTGATCTGCCCCTCTTGCTTGAGATGTCCAAATTACTGCAACTTTTTCTAAAATGCCATAATGTTTCTCAAATTTCCATACCAGACTATTGGCTAAAAACAAGTTTGTAGCTATAAGACGGTACATCTTAGGAAAAGCTCAGTTTCGGAGAAATTTGATTTTATAATTTAGTGGATAAGAGTGGTCCTGTGTGCACTGGCAAAAAAAGAAAATGTAATTGAGGCATATCAATAGATTTCATCCAAGAATGTCTCTAATAAAAAAAATAATAAATAAGAATGGAGGCACTGGAAGCATGAATGAACAGGCATAAAAGATGGATTTTCCACAGGCTGGCTGGCTCTACTGGCTGTGTGTAGGGGTGTGTGTGTGTGTGTGTGTGTGTGTGTGTGTGTGTGTGTGTGTGTGTGTGTGGTTTTCTCATTATCTCTCACATTACAAATAAAAATTACATTGCCCCACCATCTCATGGGAAGACAGTTTCCGTGCATCAGCAATCATAGAGTACTCAGCAAATAGCTAGCTATATTTTGCCTGGGCATCCAGGCTTAGGAAGGCTCAGTTTGTAATTTAGCCAAAGACAATTTTCAAAAGATGCATCCACGAGAACTATCCTTGGCCCCTTACTTTGCTTTCTCCACCAACATGAACATTTCCCATTACATCTAGAAATTGCCAATAACCATCACTGGCCAATACAAATTCTCAGCTAACCGGACATATGTTATGAGCCAATCAGAATGCTATAAAATGTGATGAACAGTTTACAGATTGTTGCAAGGACAATTGCTGAAATAAACTGAGAAAGTCTAGCACAGAAGAAACCTGTTACATTCCAATGCCTGGGCCAGAAAAAAACGTGTTGCATTTGTTGAATCAACTGCATTCTAGTTTTCCATAGTAGTAGAGGGGGAGATGAGAGAGGGTGAGAAGGAGGGAAGGAGGGAGAAAATATGAAGGGAGGAAGGAAGGAGGAAGGGAGGGAGGGAGGGAGGAAGGGAGGAAAGGAGGGAGAGAGAGAAGGAAGGTGAACAGTCAGCTTCCAGACTCCCCTACTAACTGGTTACATTAAAAACATCTAGTTCATGAGAATTTGGCTCAGAGTAAGTAAATTGTTTCCAGGTATACTGGGAATTTCTACAGGTCCAGGATTAGCCCTAAAGCCCTCCAATCTAGTTACTGATTTTCATGTTTCTGAAATCTCAAAGGATTTTCCCAAGACCTGCTCAGATTTTTTTTTTACTAAGTCTAGATGGTGTTTTCAAATATTTTACTCAAATATATTTCACTCCAAAAATGTAAGTTTTATACAAAATAACAATTACATCAAGAGGAAGCAAAATAAAAGAGAGCAACCCTCACAAAACAAACAAAAAAATGTTTTTTCCATAATTCTTTCTGCCGTTGTGTAAAATGGAATTATTTTACTTAGTTTTATGATAGCATACCTATCCATTTTCAATCTTACCCTCTCCTTGTAAGCATTTCAGGGTTAGCTGAAAGCACATTACTCTTTGTCTTCTTCATTTTCATAACCTATTGCTATCCATCTGGAAACGTTGGTCGCCTGGGTAATGATGCTGCCAGGTGGCAAAAGACGTCAATAGCAAAGGGTTACGAATAAGGAAGATGGCGTTCTGATAGTATTGCTCATACCATTGGACCAAATTATTCTCGGTCTGCCCTGTGCCCAAGAAAAAGACACATTCGAGTTGGACTGTTTCGTCCTAAGAGCTTTATCTGGTTGTGGCTTATGCCAGGGACTTGCAGAGGCAATCGCAAGAAAAGTCTTCAAGTTACTAAGTGTTGAGACAAACAGACCATTTTTAGGATGTCAGCACTGGATGCAGATAGTTTAAAGCTATAAGACTCTGGTTTCACTAGCTGTGCTGTTCTTAACAAGGGGCAATAAAAGCTTCGAAGATCAAGTCCCCAGGACAATACAACGGTGTCCGTGAGTGTGAAGTGGCTTGCCCAGAGTCACTTGTAAAATGTATAATTGAAGTCACTAAGAGATGAGCTTCCTGTCTGATCTTTTTTTCATTCTCAAATGTTTTAATGAACTCAGTGTATTTCTGAGCATTATCTAATACTAGAAATAGACTTAATGGACAAATATAATAATAAGAAAAAAAAGTAAAACAAAATATTGTTTTAATTACCAAAAGAAATTTCCAGCCTAATTTTTTATTATCTATATAGCATTAGGGTCAATAGTTTGAGCAGAAGAATAAATAGAAAAGTTACTAAGTATTTTCCGCCAGGTAAAAGGGTTGGAGGCAGGAAGTTCTCATTTAATCGGCAGTTGTGCCTACAGAGAATAGATTAAAAGGTAATATTTCTGTGAACCTCAGAAAGTAAATCAGTGTGTGGATGTAGGAATCAGGAAGAAATGAACAATAGCTGCCTTGTCATTTCAAATTCTGCATCTTTCTCCTGCGTTAAAATCCTTACCTAGAAGTGTGGTTTTTCTGTGTTTTTTTGTTTTGTTTTGTTTTGTTTTCTTAAAGGTAAGTTTTGTGGTTACAAAAAGTTATCCAAGTGATGGTGAAATAACTCCAAGAGGCCATTAGAAGGAAATTGACTAAAGCTGTGCAGCTCTGAGACCTGGGCGCTTACGTTCCCTCACATTTTTTTAAGAATGTTTCAAATTCTTGCTATACTCCTAGGAGGCTCTCGGACTTCAGACACTAATCCCAAGTAGAGTCACAGAGTCCGGAAGACATCAATTCACTGTGACAAACAGCAAGCTGAATTATAATCCTGCCCAACCCCGTGTAGGTTTATTTTCTCGACAACAACCACCACCACCAAAACCCTGCGTGGTCAGATGTTTTGAGTTTTTCTAATAGACAAAAAGGTAAGCTACCAAAAAATCAAGAATTTTATTTGCATTCCAGCTGTCACCCAGTAGCTGCACGATGGCTGTGAGCCACGGAACTGCTGTTCTCTCGTTAGTAAGCTGAGAATGACTAGACTTTCCACTCGGGCTCTTTGGGGGCTATAAGTAGGTTACACATGCGGAAACGCTTTGTGCACTTAAGGCACTCCACAAATCTCAAAGGACTGAAGGACGGAGCTAAATGAGAAGAAGGCTTGACTCCGCCAACCTCAAGTCATCTCAGTCAACCTTTACACACTCCTTTCTACACACAACTCGTTGATTCCTGTTTTCAAGTGAACACATCAGTTAAATGGTTTCAGTATCTCCATTTTCTCCAGCCACATTCTGTGTTTGGACTCAGTTGGCACCTCTTTCATGATCAAATTATGACAACGATGGGAGAACTAGCAGGAAGACTCAGCGAAGCAAAGAGCCAAGTTGAAGCTAGCAGAGTGAAACCTGAATGAGCAGGTTCGGGGGTCCCATTCATCCAAATATCGGGGACCCCACTGTTTAACATCAAAATATTTTGAAAATCACTTCATTACTCCAAAAAATTTGAAGTCAGATGCTTAGAACTATTCACATATAAAAACATCAAGAAAAAAAAAAGAAAGTACTGTAAGAAAATATAGTTTAACATTTATATAATTTTGAGGACGGAAAGGACTTATAAATATGATACCAAGATCAGAATTTATAAAAACAACTGTGGATAGATATAATATTATGAAACTTCTGCATAAAAAATAACTAAATAAAAATAAAGATGGGGAGAAAAGAAGTATTTGCAACAGAAGATAGTGGCAATATCTTAATATATAAGGGACACTTAGAAAAACAAATAAAGAAATCCTTTAACAGGAAAGGGAGAAAAAGGACTGTTCACCAAGAGCAAATGCAAATGATACAAAAACATACTTTAAAATGTTTGTCTTCTCAATAGTTTAAAAAATGCATTTTAAACAGCATTGAGATATTCTCTAATTGGCATAGATTTTTTTTTAAAAAGACACGGGTACTATTCAACACTGGTGAGAAAGAGAGAAACAGAACATCTCACTGTCATGTCTGGTGGGGAGATGACATGATCTGCCTTCAAGAGCAGCCGTTGGCCACAGACATTCAAACCCTCTACAGGCCACACCCTTTGGTCCCGCAGTTCTATGTCAGGGTAAATATTCGATGGAGCTAATCCATGGTCTGTGCAATTGTTTGTCTATGGACATGGTTCCCAACTGAGGACAATTTGGTCCCTCAGAAAATATTTGGCAATGTCTGGAGAAATTTGGGGTTGTCACACTTGGGAGAGGGGGTTCTACTGCATGCAATGGGTAGAAACAAGCCACGCTACTGAACGTCCTGAAGTGCACAGGGAGGATTCCCAAAACTAAGAATTATCAGCTCTAGCCCAAAATGTTATAGAATTGAAGTTGAAAAATCCTGGTATTTATGAATGTTTATTACTAACGTACCAAATATCCAAAAACCTAGGGCTGGCTAAATACATTATGGGACTTCTGTATAATGGACTATTTTGCAACAAAAGTATCACCAAAATATATTTACTGATATGGAAATCTTTTCACAACATGTTATATTTGAAACAGCCAGTCACAAAGTAGCAAGATCCCATTTTGGGGTAAAAACATAGACTTTTAATAAAATGCATCCATTGCTAGGTATTGACAAAAATTGTTGTCTCTATGTAGTTGGGTGTAATTGTAGATATTTTTTAAAATTTATCTTTATAGCCTAATTAACTTGAATGGCTTTTCTATTATGAAAAAATTAATAAAACTAATTCTGATAAGTTTTAAAGAAAATTATGTGATGGGTTTATAATGAGTTATAATTTTTATCTATTGATTAACAAACAGCTATTATTAATTAAATCTTTAAAATAGGCACTGCATGCATTTGGAATATGCTAATGTATGTATTTGCCAACAGCTTATTACCATTTCTTAGATTTGTTACAATAATGTGGCCTTTGCATAAGCCTGAGGTAGACGTCATGAATCCTTGATCAACCCACAGGTGTTTACAAAGGTGAAAATACATTTTATATACTAATAGTTACTTTCTTAGGCTTTTCCTACTTATAAAACTGAAATAAGGTTGTCAAAAGCTGAAGTTATTATTATAATCCTATGTTAATATAATTCTATTAATGGCAGGCCACATTTTTAAAACCTATTGTAAATGAAAAGTAGAATGTAAATAGTATAAAGTCCACAATTAGCATGGAATCCAGTCCTATAAAATGATTTCATAATAACTTTTCTGACTGTTTTGTATTAAAACTGAACCATGGTCTTGAAAGGAGTCTGTGATAATGAAATTATTTTTCATCTTTCTTAGATGTGGTTTTTCCCAGACTGCCATCGTCCACCTTGAAAATAGCTTAGTACATGTTGACAAGCTTCTAAATTTGAAGAGACATTTTTACATGTATTTATTAACAAAATAATTACGCCATGACATTATGCTTTGTGAGATTATGCTTTACACACACAAACACTTTTCTTTCTGGACTCAGTTGTGTGTATTCTGGAAATGTAAATTATTTGTTATGACCCGCCCCTCCCCAGTCATTTGTTGAATGTTTATAATATACATTTTGTGAGAGGTACTGATGACATTAATGTCAATAGATATTCATTTGTATATTCATTCATTCATTCTGTTCAGAAAATATTTATTTAGCTACTAGTACATGCCAGGGAACAGGGACTATGACAGGGAACAAAACAGACAATGTCCCCACTGCCTTCATGGAGGTTAAATTCTGTTGAAGCATCGTGTTTGGTCATGAGGAGTTGGGAGTTGGGGAGGGGCAGATATGAAACAAGCTATCTCAGGGCATTGTAGTAACTCCTATAAAGGAGGTCTGTGCAAGGTGTTATCAGGACAGCAACGAGAGACCTAATCCAACCGAAGACAGGCAAATCTGGGTGAGGACCACCTGGTGAACCTGATGTCTAGATGGAAAGGCAGACATTTCCCGTGGAGGAAATTATGGGAACACTGTGCCAAAGGTAGAGATTGGCATCAGCAGTGGCATGCTGTGCCCAAGGAAGAATTGGTCTTTTTCTTGGAAAACAGAATATGAGTAAAACAAGGGACTCAGCATTGTACTAAGTGATGTCAACAAATGAAGCAATGACTGCCATAGACATATATCACTGCAGAGCCAGATTTTGAGACTATGGGCCCCGGTCATTTGTGTTTTAAAGATGATGAAACTGAGGTCCAGAAAGTCACATAACAGATTTAGGGCAGAGCTGTCAGGCACCACTGCTCTCCTCCTGGGGCAGGGGCAGCTGCTCTCCATAATTGTCTGGGCAGTTTTACACCAAGTTACACGCACTTAGAAGGCACACACGTACCACAGCTAACCGTTCTGTGATTATTCATTTCATAGAAAAAACAATTAATTGTGGTATTCCCATCAAGGGGTATTAAAGATTATTTTACCTTACAATACATTGATTATATGTATTTATTATTTTCAGGCACATATTTATTGTATATAACACAAATCCATTTGCATGGTCTGCATTTGGGAGAAGCAGAAAATTAAGTTGATGAGATGAGAGAGGCTGGGAGAAGTTATTCAGAATTCACTGTTTCAGCTGTATATCTGCTGAGGTTTTTTACAGGCTCCTCATTATGAAATAGACTGGGATTTCCATAGGAATTAAACTGATTTGGATTTTTTGTTTGGGTTTCAAATAATAAGTGATGAGATGCAAAAACCAAGGGGCAGGGCACCCTGAACCCTGAAACTTACTATTTTGCAAGCAAAGATGTTATCCCCATACCTAAGAATGAGCCAGGAGGCGGAGACCTGGGTGTTCGCCTGGAGGTCAAGGTTCACTTCAAGATTCCTGTCTCTGTTGGAATAAAATGGTGGAGAGGATGGAATGGCAAAAGTCGTAGCAGTGAAGATAAACTTAACTTTTAAATCGTAGATTGTATAGATCAATGCGTTCATGGAACAAAAGAAATTAACTCCCACATAGCAAAGTGTCAAATGAGAAATGCTCTAGGAACCTGGAATAGGCTAAAAATAGCTAGGGACTGAAGCAGAAAAAAACAACTAGTTATTTGTGTTTTAGAGTGACCGTGGATATTAGACAGGTACAAGAATATCGCATGAATGGGAAAATGAAAGAGGTAGGAAATGTGAAAATCATTCATCTTTCTTCTGGACAGCCACCTCCCTAGTCCGGCTCCTTTGTCCTTTGTCTTGGTCAGGCACAATGCGTGTGCATGTGGACAGAAGGCGTATTTAAGGGGTAGGATTATGTTGACATTGGAAGCAGTCTGTTTCTTCCATTTCCTTTGCGTTGCTTTCTGAGTAATCTACAGCATTAATTTTTTGAGTGGGTAATTTCCTTTTCCCTCCCTTTAAAAATAATTGTTTATGGCTTGTCTTGGTGCCAAAAATATCACAGTCTGGTTTCAGGAAGGAGAACGCCATGAGCAGGGAGCCCACACTCCCCAAGGTGTTCTTGTGCATAGACAGGACCTGGGGTCCATGCCCACGCCTCTCTGCTCTTCCGGGACTTGAGATCTGCTCAAGCCCCGTGCCTGGGCTTCCGGGTTCTTCACGACCTTGAGCTTGGTGAAGTGTGGAAATGAAATCTATTGTCTCATGTTTGATTTTTTTATTTTTCTCTACCCTCATTAAACCAAAGAAATGGTAGGGAAGAGACCGGAAGCTGTCCAGTTGTTAGACACTAATGCAGTAACTCAGTAAACTGTAAGCACATCACTGCATTCGAGCAGGGCTGGTGGGACAATCGGAGAAGGGGACAGTTTTGCTCCAAGCAGCCTTGCTCTTTTTCTGTCAGACCCACAGTAAAATCTGTTTTAAAAATCTGTCATTGTCATTCAAAAGCATGCCTTAAAAGACTATGAAGCAATTTAACACTGTTTTACTCAAAGGATAAAATCCATAGCGTACCACAAGACCCAAAGGAAGATTGCACGTAGACTTGCTACTCTGGGGTTTGTATCTGCCTCCAGAAATCACAGCCCTTCCAGGGTGTGGCGAGTCATGGCTCTAGGAACCGAGTCCCTAAACCCCAGCACCACAGTGGAGGCTTAGCATGTATTTACCTACAAGTCAGTGTGAATATATAGGGCTACTCTAGGGATAAAGAAAAACTGAGACAGAAAACCAGCAAACATATATATAAAGACCAGGGGAGAAATCTGGAGAAGGTTCATTAGATATAGATCAAATATAGATATAGAGATAGAGATAGAGAGAGAGAGAGAGACAGAAACATATATAGATAGATAGAGATGATACAGATATAGATATAGATATAGATATAGATATAGATATAGATATAGATATATAGATATGCAATTCCCTGGAGAAGTTGTATTTTTCATTCCTTGCTGCTTGTCTTTGCTAATGACTATTATTTTCAACATTATTACATAGTTATATATAATGATGAGGCTCCAATATTATGCAACACAAAACATAAATGTTTGATGACAAAAGTTGATGCCACTAGGAAAAGCATCCACAGATTATATTTAAATAAACAATGTACTTATTCATAAAGTGACTTTTTAAATCTAAGAAAGGAGTAATAAGTGTACATATGGCAAGAAATGTTGCCACACTCATGTGCTTTTACTGCTTTTTGTCATGTTTGCCTCAAGAGCAAGGGTCCCCTTTTTACCTCTTCAACTTGACAGCAGTAACTTTGGAAAGACACTGACATGTCCCATTGCTGTAGTAAACAAGCCCGCTTTAGCCAGTGGCAGAGTCAGAGGTCTGTTGTTTTTGGTTTTCCGCTGATGTCCAGGAAAGAGAATCCCTTTACACTATGAGGCCCTTTTTTCATGTGTTTTGAGACCTTCTAGTTTAGGAAGAGAGTGTACTCTAGAGGCAGGACCCTGTCATTTGCTTAGAGTAGCATTGTCCCAGACTTGCTAATTCTTAATCCCCGGAATATAAATGTAGTGTAAATCATCTGGGAAAATGGGAAAGGCCACCTACATTTGGAATTTGGAATGAGGGTGAACTGCCCTCTTCTGAGGTTGTGTGGTCGTTGGTGACAGCGCAGGCATCACGGGGGACAGGCAGCATGTCACGTTTCTCTGTTTGCGCCCAGCCGGCAAGGCCCCTGCATCCTTGTGCACTGACTGTGGCTGCAGCGGTGCCCAAGACATCGGCCGGAGGGCACTGGTGTGGACTAAACATAGAGATGTAAACATACATCAACTCCCAGAAATGTGGACGTTTTGATTCATTTGACTCTCATTTCAAGGCAGGCAAGGCTCCATTTATCAAAACAGCAAACGATGGAAGAGTCAATAAGATGCATCGTTTAGGGAAATGCCCCCAGGAATTGATCCCAAATATTGGCATAATATTTAAATCTGTTTGCCAAGGTCATAAATCATTCTAGTTTCATGAGCAGGCAGGCAGCAGGGCATAGAGGCGAGGACGCTGCGTGGGGAGCCCTGGCTCAGCTCAGCTGCCTTGCCACATGGCCTCTGGCACGCGACTGGCTCTGCCGCCAGCTGCCACCTCACAGGGGAATGTGAGAAGACGGCTATTCCAGGGACCACCAAGCACTCTGTATTAAAATCCTCTAATGAATGATACTGTATCAGTTTAGCTAATTATCACTATTTGAGTGTATGGCTGGAATGCATCCATGTGGAGCCTTCAAAATCCACCCGCTATGATGTGATGGATGGAATGTCACGGGCTGGAGAGTGCTGCAAAGGAGAAAGTTAGCATTACACAGAACGAGACTCGGGAAGCCCTTATTCATCTACAGTGTACTCACCTGCAGCTTGATCACATACACTTTTTACTCTGAAATGTAGGTTTTTCTCAATGAAAAAGAGTATTAAGCAAATCAGTAATAGCAAATCAACTATTTGATTTTCTGCACACCACATAGTAAGGTGATTTTAAAATTCAATACAGCATAATCAAAAGACTTCAAAACAAATGGCTCCATTGTCACTATGTCAAAATGATAATTAAAAAAAAATTCTACAATAGCTTTAAAAATCATTCCATACCCAGAATGGAGGAGGCTAAGGAGATGTGACAAATAAATGCAGTGGCATCTGGGGTTGGACCTTGCACAGGAAAAGAACATTAGCAGGGCAATGGCTGGAATCTGAATGCAGACATGTAGATTAGTAAATAACACTATATCAGTGTTATTTTCCTGGTTTGATCATTCGTACTGTGGTCATACGTTAACATTTGAGAGAGGGAGGGAGGGAAAGGGGTATGAGACCCCACTGTGTTGTTTTGGCAACTTTTTTGGAAATCTGAAGTGATCTAAAAATAAAGTTAAAAATAGTCCATGAATTAGACTTTCACTGTCATATTCACCTTCAAATAGGTCCATTTAGAGAATGTTTACTATATTGATATCTGTAATCTAATAATCCATATAGAATCACAGACTGTTAAACCTGGATGGATTTACTTAGTTTATTGGTGGAGAAGGGACAAAGAAAGAAATATTTAACAATTAGCTTACTAGGTGCCAGTTTGTAGCCAACTTGGTGAGTTCTCTCCCAGTATCCGCCAGCCTGTTCTTTCTTACCACACAACCCTGATTTTATTCAGGACCATGTGTGCCCAGCCTGGGTGACAGTTGATCCTGATCTCTGATTTCCCAATCTCCCTTGCAGCTGGAGTGGCCCACGTGAGTCAGTTCTGGCCAGTAAGATAAAATGAGAAGATGCAGGAAATACTTCTAAGAACATTTTCCTTTCCTGATAAAAGGAACAAACACACCTGATTCCTCCCTTCTCCCCATCTTTACCTACCTTGAATAGAGCTGTGATATGTGGAATTCTGGCAACCAACTTGTGACCAAGAGGCAGAGCCCAAGAACACTACGGAGATGCCAGCACAAAGGTGATAAACCAACCAGCAGCCACATACTTCCAGACTTTTGGGTATGGGAGGGAAATAAACTCTTTTTAGTTCAAGTGTTGTGGTATTTTTGTTACCTGAAACTGAAAACATTTCTAATTTAGCCAAAAGTTTTGCATGCAGTATTTCATTTCATCCTCATAATCGTGTCTCTGATATAGGCATTATTATCATCATACCCATTATACAGATTGGGAAACTGAGGCTTATGGAGGTTAATTCACTTCCCCACAGTCATATAGGTATGAGTCAATCTGTACTTGGAATCTAAGCGTGCCTGACTCTAAGCCTTCTCCTTTTTCATCATACCACACTGCCCCTACACCGTTACATGTGCACGCCACACAGCAGCGAAAATGCTGTATTAGGAAACTTGCCCAGAGCTACCCAAGTAGTAGGGGTTGTATCAAGACATCAGGTTTCCTCAAAGCTTGACTTTCTTCTATAGTTCAGCAAGTAAAGCATACAAAGGAATTTCCCCATCTCCGATATGGTTTTATCATCCCATCCTCCTATGGAGCAGTTAGAACTAGGTTTCTTCCCTGCACTTTATGGTTAAGTCTTCTCTGCAACGTCAGCCGCATGGCCAGTCCAAGGTCACACCAGCGTTCATCAGTGGACCTGCGAGAGGCTTTCAGCTTATTGGCACCTTGCTCGTCTGCTCTAGTGCATGATGTTTACTCTCACGTTTAATCACTGATCTCTTCCCTAAACAATGTATCGTATTGACAGTTTTCCCCTTCACTGCATTAATAAATGTAGCCTTGCCTGCCCAGAAATGGAAATCAAATGACTCAACACAGTAGAGGAACACATTTCTGAATATTTTATTTGGATGTTAGTTCATTTTCTTTTTAATTAGGAAAATGTCCAGCACACCTTCATGTGTGATGTTCCTTATTGGTAATATTATTGCATCTGTGCTATACTGAGAATGTGGGTAGGAAATCTGAGAGGTGGCCGTCCGTACCCTGGGGGTTATATTGAAGTCTGGGAGAAGGGCAGGTATATCAGGGTGCTATAAATGGGAGAAGTTCTGACTGGGAATTAGGAGATCTGGATTCCACGCCAGCTCTGTGTCTAAACAGCTGATGGCTGTAACAATGGAAGTCAATATTGAGGGCGGGCCTGGGGTATTATTGCTCAGAAATATTGGGTTGTTGGAAAAGTCATGACGCATTTTTGCAACAAAAATCATTGAAAAAATACGTCGTGACTTTTCCGACAACCCAATATTTGCTGCCCGTCTCAACCAGACCCTCCCTGGTTCCATAACCACAGTTATCTGGACTAAAAAGATAAGAAGGTCAAAGGATGGACTAATTTTTAAAAGCATATCAACAAGTGAACTGAAAGAATCATGAATTGGTTAATTCTGCATGAAATTTATAGGAGGGATATTAGCACTCATGCTTTACACTCCTCTATGTTTCCAGCAGTCTCCATTTCCTCTTCTGCTCCACTTTATGGTACAGGATAGTTAAACCCAAGGAAGATGCTGAGCACGCAGGTTTACAGGTGGTACCGCCATTCATATGATTGGATGCTGATCTTTGGAATACTTGGTACATCAGGAAGAAAGAGAACTGGTGGCTTCTAGGCTTCTGAATAATTGTCCAATTTCAATGAAAGCCCTGCTCTCTCAGTGAGGGAACAAACCAAACCCTATCTTTCCAGGGCAATGAAGACAAGTAGTTACACTAAAAGCCCTTATATGCTCTCATCACTGAAAGGCATGGCTTTGGACTCAGATTTTTTAAATTGGACCCCTGGCTCAGCCACACAAGCTGTCTCAACTTGGACCAGTTACTTAGACCTCTAAGCCAATTGAAAGGAGAATAACAGTACCCTCTTCATGGTATGACTGCATGACTTTAAAAATATTGGCATAGATTCTAACACAGTGCCTGGTCAAACAATACATGACTGGAATCAGTGGAGGAAAGGGCTAGCTCTGACCAACCTTCTACTCACCATCCCCAAGCCCAAACACCTTTCATTATCCCCCTCCTTATTTCCAAAGTGGTTCTTTCTATCACTAGCTTCACATAGAGCCTTTTAGTGCCTCTTCAATTCTCTGAAGACCTCAGTAGTGACCAGGGGTATGGAAATAGTGTGACCCTTCTACTCTAGGTCTAAAATGTTTGACATTTAAACAGAAAGGAAAGACCTGATAATAAAAAATGTGCCTTTATGGGCCCACCGAGTGGCGCGATGGTTAAGAACTGGCTTGGGACACCAGAGGGCCCCGGTTCGGATCCCACAGATGAGGGCCAGTGACACTGCCCTCTACAGCTAA
>NW_017731448.1:2380084-2398522 GCF_001890085.2 Hipposideros armiger | reverse complement strand
ATGAGGGCCAGTGACACTGCCCTCTACAGCTAAAAAAAAAAAAAAAAAAAAAAAAAAAGGGAGAGCTACTTGTCTGTTCCCCTTCCCCCAATTCCCCAGTGCTGTTCCCATCCCCCCAATTCCCCAATAAAAATCTTTAAAAAAATGTGCCTTTATTTGCATTGCATTCACTCAGTTCCACCCAACCTTATTGAATTGGGCTTCACTATAAATATTTTACAAAACTTGGATAATCTTTAAATAGGAAAGGAATTATCGGTGGTCTCGAGTACAGTCTTCTGAGTTCCATGCTGATGGCCACTGTATTTTATACTGCTCAGTGAGGGCATAAGATTAAATATGTAGTTTATATTGTTCAATATAATCTATTCTACTTGGAAAAGAGGATGAGTAATGGAAGTGCGTGTTTATTGGGCGTTCCAGCCAGTGTAAGGAAATGGACCGAGAAAGGAATGACCTGGAAATCCTACCACTCTTAAATATTCCCACATTGCTTGATTCCCTCTCCTTCTCTTTGCACATGGATTCTTCTTGTGTATATCATATTGGTTTTTTATTGTTGTTGTAGCACATTGCCATAAACTTAATGGCTTAAAAAATGCAAGTTATTCTCTTACGGATCTGAAGGTCAGAAGTTTAAACCAAGGTGATGGCAGTGCTGCGTTCTTCTTGAGGCTTTCAGGGGAGAATCTGTCTCCTTGATTTTTTTCAGCTTCTAGAGGCTACCTGCATTCATTGACTTGCAGCTGCTTCCTCACTCCATCATCACATCACCTACTGCTGACGCCAACCCTCCGGCCTTCCTCTTATAAGGACCCTTACCATATGGGGCCCACCCAGATAGCGTCCTCATCTCAATATCCTTAATAAAAGCATATTTCATTCACCATGTTCCAAGGACTAGAACATGAAGCTCTTTGGGGGGCACCATTATTCAGCCTACCACCTATATTGGCTTATATGTGCTTTTTATTTTAGATTTTACTGTTCCTGTGTGTGTTCCTGTTTCCCAGTTCACCTGAGTGTGGCCCAGGACTTCAGAATCTGTTCTCACCTTTGTTAATTCAGCCTGTCGGCTTGGCATGACCCCACCATAATAGAGAGTCCAGATTTCTGGCCCCTCCTGATCAGTTTAGCCAGCTCATGATTTTTCTAAGGGGATGACACTTTAATGAAGCCATATTAACGTGGTTGTAGGGAGAATCTTGACAGCCTAAAAATAAAAAATAATAATAAAATTTGACAATAAGCCCTGACTAATTACCAACTAATCTGAACAACAGTTTTTCCTTGCCTTCTGAGATCCTGATTAGTGAATTTGGAGGTGGAGGCAGGTGCATCTGCGGTTGTTGTCCGTGGTCCTGAACTACCTGCACGCTAAGGTTCAGCTGTTTCTCTTGACCCTTAGGACATGAGGGACTGTCCAGTTTCTCTGTTTCTCCCCAAAATTCTGAAGTAGGTGAAGAAAGAAGTAGTTAGGTCTGGGAAGGGAGCTTATTGAGCTAGTATAAAATGGACAGAGGCTGCTGGACAGGCATATGCTTTCATAGGTTGTCAAAAAATAGAAAAACATTTTTGACACAATTTTCAAATAATTGTAACTACAAAAAGATACCACAATTGACCATTGCATAAATTTCAAATAATTATAGAAGAATAGGACATTTGTATATTGAACAGTGTAAATGGTGCACCTGTCAGTTGGACTAAATAAAAATGTACTGATCATTAGTTGAATTGCACAAAAATGTTCAAAATTGGTGGATTTTTTTGTTTGCAATTTGGTGGAAAATACTACCTTGTGTAATTTATTACCTGTACTTTTTTATGGCATGAATTTTTGACAGCTCTATAATGTTTCTGGAGGTTACTTCCCCACTCTCCGCCCTCTCCCTCCCACACAGAAACCACCATTCCATCCCATGAATTTCTCTCACTTTCTGCACTCGCCCCTATCAAATGCAAACTATACTTTTGATCATTGACCTTATCTGTGATACTCAGTATGAATTCCTTCCCAATCTTGCAAACCTCCAGTCTTTAGGGATGGGATGGAATAGGAATCAGGAGTGGATTTTGGGTGCTGGCTGTCTGTGACTCACATTATTTGATAGGAAAAACTACAGATTTCATGGAAACCAGTGATAACATATTTGTTTCACTAATTCAGAGCTTCTGTGAGATGCAGGAATGGAATATGGGCCAGGCATGTCTGCTACACACACTTTTTGATAATTAAAAACAACAATAGCAGTCTTTTCACATGTTGATAAGACCTGTCAAAGCAACCCCATTGCAATTGTATTATGAAAACATTCTACTTATTCTTCCATACTCTATTCATTGTAGCTATTGACTTGGACACACCGGAGAATTGGGGCACACAGGGGCAACAATATTCAGATTATGCAATTTTCCACCTGAAGCTACTGGGTTTTTAAACTAGGAAGGCTTAAAACAGACTTTAGTTTTCATTATTTCTCAGGATTAAAAATAGACACCAGTGACATATTGCAAGTTTCCTTAATGCAAAATATGATCCAAAGTTTGTTCTTATATTTAATAATAATAATAATAATAATAAATGATAGATAAATAAATAAATAAATCTGAATCCAGAGCCTTTTATTAAGTGACACATTACAGGAAGAAGTCAGGATACATGACTACCAACACTTGAGTTACTAAATTGTGAGTGTACTACTCTGGGTTGTAGAATTAGCATCATACAGAAAAATATATATATATATATATATATATATGGTTTTTATCCTAATTGCTGTGACCCCCAAAACCCCATTTTTGCTTAGGGCACACCTCCATTTTATAGCTAGTTAATAAAGAAGACTATGGTTTAAAGTGTGTGTTGCCATGGAAACAACCAATTAGAAGTGTAATCTGAAGAGATGGAAGACAGCTGCCAAAACTCTCAGGGAAAAAAAAATGATCTGGGTTGGCAACCTCCAAGAAACGTTGCCTGCTGAAAGCGTTTGCCAGCTTTCCCTAGCATTGGCCTGCAAGTTTATATCTGAACAAACATCTTGCACCCATTTGCTAAGTGCTGCATCTGTAATACATTCTAAAAGGATAATTGTGTCTGGGGCTCAACATATGTGATGGGGAGGCAGGAAAAAATTCTCACATTTTTTAGGATAATTTCTCTCATATGTTTCTTATAACTTCATGGCTCCAACATCAACACAAGAGAAAGAAAATAACTTTAAGTGGGCTAACTCTAAGTTCAGAAGTGTATTCATAAGTTGTGTTTTAAGTATCCCTATCTTTGTTGTTTATACATAACAATGTGTAATGTTAATGTTTATGAAGATAAGAATTATAGAACTTAAATGAAATATGTTAACCACCAATTCAGAGTTTTGATGTTTAATCCTTGTATACCTGTGGCACTCTAATTACACATGTTCATTTCTACTTCTAATTACTCTGTATATTAACTGTGCTTTGTTTTCAAGAAGCTCCATATGTAAATATAATGCATTTCCAAAATAGAGAGTTAAACTGAAGATAACACATTAAAATATATTTCACATACGTTATTCCACCACTCACCCTCTTAACAGCCTAGTGAGGGAAGATGTTTTCATTTCCATTTTGCATATAAAGAAACTGAGATACAAAAGGTTTAGTAACTTGCTTAACGTTACACTGTGTAGTTAGTAGTGGATCTAGGGGCAAACCCCCATCTTGTACTTCTAGACCTAGCATTATTTTCACTCTACAGTGTGACTCCCCCACTAGCTTAAAATTAAGTGCACCTGGATGTCAATCTCTACTATATCAAATAATGTAGCTTTTGAATCTTCAACAAGTTTACAGTTGAGACTCATCAATTGGCAATACACATATAACATATTCCTGATAGCCTGCCTGTGTCTTTCTCTTATTTGCAGTTAAGTGATTGGAAGATAAAAGAGTAAAATTGACAATGATGGGAATCACATTCAATTAGCATGAAATGATAAACAGTGGCTGTGTTCAAATCTTGTTAGGAGAGCATCAGACTTACAAAATTACAGATACACATGGCACAATTTTGAACAGTGAAAGAGAAGTGGAATCCAATTTTAAAACCTTGACACAGAACTTTTGGGTCTTAGGAGATGTAAGAATTCCCCTTTTAAGGAAGTGGGCTATATATAGTGTGCAAGCCCCTATTCTGTTTTTGTTTTTTAGAAAAGGAAATTCCACGGTTGAATAATTTTTTTTCTTATATTGGCATGGTATTCATTTGTGCAAGAAGCACTATTATTGCATTTAGTCTAGGACTACACTATTTATCTTCTAGAGCCATGTTGGGGGACTGTGGGAAAGAAGACACAGTCCCACTCCCCACACGCACACCAACAACTAACCAAACGTAATAAACCTACATGAGAAAGATTTTGACAAAAGATATAGTATTTTGATTACAACTTTATTCAAAATTGGTCAAAATTCACAAGTACAACCAACAAATAACTTAAATACATTGCCCACATTTTATACCTAACTAATATGAAGTAACCATCGTGTAAATTCATGGGTATCTAAGATGCTTAGCAAATTTAGTTATCTTTTCTTAACAATAAATGGTCATTATATAAATTCCATATATTGTAATACATTATTCAAAGGATATTTCTAGTTAAAGTCCTGTTGCATTTTTAAGGTAACCCTTCTCAAATGCCCCCCACTCTCTTCAAACCTCAACACAGCTCCTAACTAAAAAGATGACTCTATCTCTTACATTATTGAGAAACTAGATTCTATCCTTTCTATCTCAACTTCTCTACTCAACACCTCTCTGTATGTTGGCCTTTCTTCTCTTTTTTAGTAATTCTCAACCCTGGGTGCACATTGAAATCACCTGGAGAGCTTTTAGAAAATACTGCTGTCTGTGCCCCCTCTGGACTGATTAGTTAAGAATCTGGGCTGAGACCCACTGACCTGGTCTTTTCTCCAGAGAAGAAAGCTCCCTCTTCTTTGTCAAAACCAGGTTTTCACCTGTGGTCAAGATCATATCTCCTGCCTTCTCAAGGGCACAGCTCCTGAATCACCTCTCTTTCTCATCTTCTTCATTCTTTTCCAGTGGTTTATTTTTCTTACCCTGCCAAACAGCCCAATTCTTCACATCCCCAAATATAAGCCCAAGTGTCTTTACAGGTAAAGTGAATTCCTGAACCTCCGCCCCCATCCTCCAGCCCCCAGAAGGTATGGATAGCTGCAGGCACTCCACTCAGCTTTCTATAATAATATAGTTGAAGTGGCTTACGGAGGTTATACTTCCAAAATCCAAAGAGACCAGAAGAGATTTTGGCCAGAAATAAAAATTGATCATGCCTTAAGGTACAAATGAAGGGATGATCTCACCAGGGGTAATGTCTTTCAATTGCAGAGCCCCTCAACTCAAGATCAAAAGCATGTGTTTCCTATTAAGTCTATGTGATATGCAGTTCACAGTGAGAGATTAGTTTTAACTGGCTTTCTGTTTTTCTCTTAGCTCATGGATATCATCCGTATTTATTGATAATTATCACTGCAGTTGATGACATATATTACTATGGTGGCTCCTATTACTGCGTCTTGAGCAGAGTAGAAAAGCCATGTCATTAAACATGGAAAAGAGTGGCTTAAGAGCAGTTATTCTCTTATCTGTCACAGGGAGAGCCTTTTTGAGTAATGTGATTCTCCACTTGGTGGTTTCCATGCCATTCTGAGTTCTAAGGAAAACCATCCATGGCCCATTAAAAAGGTGTTTCATCAGAAATGGACTTATGGATACAAAGAACAAAGTGGTGGTTGCTGAGTGTGTGGGAGGGGATGAGCAGAAAAGGGGTAGAGGATTAAGAAGTACAAACTTCTAGTTATACAATAACTCACAGGGATGTAATATACTGCATAGGATTATAGTCAATAATATCATAATACCTGTGTACAGTGACAGATGGGTACCAGACTTACTATGGTGATCACTTCGTAAGGTATATAATGTTGAATCACTATGCTGTACACCTGAAACAAATATAATGTTGTATGTCAGCTGTAATTAAAAATAATTTTTTAAAACAGCCTTCTATGTTAATTAGATAAAATTTTACATGGATTTAAACTAAATTTGAGTATCTTAGTCATAGTTCATACAAAATAAATTTGAGTATATATCTGTGAGCCTTTTAAAGTCTTGTAGATACAGTCAGCAAACTAATGGCAATATAGTAAGGTTAAACAATAGACATCTATATGTTCCTCTTCAAAATTGCTTAAGCTATTAATTCATAGCTTTTGCCAAAGAATCATCATGGAAAATCTATTCTGTAGCAGAATTCAATAAGCATTTTCTTATTTCAAAAAACAATTTATTTTGAAGATGGCACCACTTACTCTTGGGATACTTGTTTCTTTGGTAAAGATTTCTGAAATTTCCGTTTATTGCTCTTTTCTCCTTAAACCTGATCATCCCTACTTCATTCCGGATATCGTACTTGTGTTTGTAAAAAAATGTATTTGAAAAGTAATTGCCACATAGTGTGGGTATTGAATAAAATAAATGATTTCCGTTGTAATATGAGGGGATGGAAAGCCTGGATTTACAAAGAAGGTTAGGGGAGGGAGTAACTGGGTTTCAATTTCCATGGCTCTGTCTATATTTCTCTGTTGAAAACAAAGCAAATTCTAGTTGGTTTCACTAAATAAATAGCAAATTAATGGTATATATTCAGTATATAATCATTCACAGTAAAAAGCCAAAGTTTAACTATGGTTACTTGTTAGTATTTCTTGAACCAAAGGAAGCCATATTTGTGTTACTGGAAGGAATCTCAGTTAAAATCCAGAAAAAAATATATGTATAAAATATATATACAGAGGGTGCCAAAAAATGTATACACATTTTAAGAAAGGAAAAAAACTGTATTAAAATTGTAATAATATATGCCGATAACAAAAGATGAATACAAGTCGTGTATACATTTTTTGGCATCCCTGGAATATATATATATATATATATTTCAAATCATTCACACTCTACTAATTCAGAATATGCCATAATTTGAGTTGGAATTTCCCAAAGGTTACCTGCTTTATTTTCTAAGGGGAAAAATAATTTGTTAAGCACATTAACTCCATGAACCATTTTTAAAATTACAAAGAGATAGGAATGGATTTGAGGCTTGCCACAAACATATTGTTTATTCAATAGGCAACTCTAAGGCCGCCAGTGAGTTCTGTATGTTCATTAAGGCAGATGGAGTAAAAATTCTGGGAATTGTGGTTGGAATTACTCTACAAAAGAAAAAAATGATTTTTCTATTCAGACATTGCACAAAACTTCGCCCTTCAGTTAATCTATATTAATAGTTTTAATAGTCTGAAGAATTTAGTATAGACATAGATGAACTGGAATTTAGCACACCAGTGAATGAACATGAGGAGTCATTGAGTCAGATTGTCCGGCAGCTGCTTGCCTCTGTATGCGGCACCAAAAAGTCAGGAAAATTCTCTTCTTTCATTCTGCTGCAATAGCTCCTTTGGGTTGTAAACAGGAGTAGCTCTGTGCTTCCACTTATTTTTGAAACTGTTTTTGTTCATGGTCTCATTAGCACCTCCTTAAACTTCATGGCCAGGTTCTCTTTCTAAGATACACTGCACATGCAGTTGTAATGGTGATTCCCAGGGACCTATTCGATTATATCTCTCCCCTGTGCCACCATGGTCCAATTTGGGTCAGAGGATAGAGGACTCCAGGAAGAATTTGTCCCTTAGAATTTGGAACTGATAGTAAATCTACTATATTTGAATATATGAAGAGAAGTTCCACAACTTTAGTGGAGATTAAATTTGTGGTAAATAGAAAAATAATTAGAAAATTAAAGCAGTTGACAACTATAAAAAAATAAAAAAGTTGTTCAAAAAATAAAATGCAGTCATAGTACACAATAATCTTGTTAATGAATAGTATTTTCATACCATTGAATCCTGGTTTAACCAAAAAGTATGATAGGTGTGTGTGTGTGTGTGTGTGTGTGTGTGTGTGTGTGAGAGAGAGAGAGAGAGAGAGAGAGAGAGAGAGAGAGAGAGAGAGAGAGGTGTATAACAGAGTAAAATGGCATATTCCATAATAAGGAGCCAATATACATGTCTAAAATTGAGAAATAGAGATGTACTTTTTCTTTAAGGTAAATCATAGGAAATTTAGCTGCCTCTGGGGATGGGGGAAGCATTTGATCTTTTAAAATGTCGAAGTGCCTTATTTTGATTTAAAAACAATAAAAATTTTAATTTAATTGAGAAACCAAGAAGTGGCGACCATATGTGTCGATATCTCTTAACAAGCATGGCTGGAAAGGAGAGCATAAAAATGGGGCGGGTGCTAAAGACAGTGAGGGGGTTGAGGGAAGACCTTTTCTTTAACTAGAGAGATTGGGGTGTGCATTTCTTGTTGGAGCACTGAAGAGTTGAAATGGAGAAATTAATACCACAGGTGAAACAGAGAAAGATCAAAGAAGCAAAATTCTGGAGAAAGGAAGGGAAGATGAGATCTCCAGCCAAAGTGAAGGCATTTGCGTATGAAAGGATAAGGGGTATTTCTATACAGAGGTTGGGATTGGAGAGGTGTCCAAGGGGTGAGTGATGTTTAGGAAGAAAGGATACATAAAGTAGAAAAGTGAATTTAGGAAGGAAATGTAGTAGATTTGTCAGGCAATATTGAGAGTTTATTTGACATTTGCAATCATAAATTTAAAGTGGAACCAAACAGCTATATGATTTTCTCCAGCAACATAAATCAACTATTGTGCAGGCAGATAGAAAGTAGAAAGCAGGAGCAATGAGATTTAGGGTTTTGACAGCTAAATCCAACAGCAGAACAGATAAGCAAGAGAGTGAATGCTTTTACGTGGAAGTGAAAATAGTGGTGAGCCAAGGGGTCTAGGCTTGGGCAAAGGAGGAAGTGAAAGCAGAGGTGGCTGATGAATAGGGAGAAAGTGGTGGTGCTAGTAAATGAGAGTGTCAGTAAAGATGAAGAATTGGAATCATGGCGCCATCATTGTTTCCAGCAAGTGACCTGGAAGGAAAGAGGGGTGGTAGAAAACTAGGAGGCGATGCGGCTCCAGGAGATGAGAAGGTCCTGCATGTAATGGGAGTAGATGACTAAGGGAGGGTGGAAGAAAAAGCCATTGGAGGTGAGGTTAAGGAACTGAAAGGTCGGGATACTGGATGCTGAAGTGTCCAAGAACGATCACTGTGAGTCATCCATGAAGGAGATAACCAGCATGACAGTTATGAAGAGAGAGGGTAGTATAACTGTATAACTGGTTGGTACAAGCCTCAAAGGAGCACATGACAGTGCAGGAATGATGAGGTAGGAGGTTGAAAGGAGTAGCGAGATCAACTCCAAGCCCTTAGGTTCAGAGAATACTGGAGAAAATACATTGTTCATTCATTGAAGAGGTCTGCAGAGAAAGGAGTGTGCTCAGAGGGCAGCTGTGAGTTAAAGCACAGAGGTGAAGGGGACATTCCAAGCAGTTAAGAGGTGAGGATGTGTGCCGGACTGTTGACCGAGAGCACCAGTAGTCAGGATGGAAAGGCTTAGCAGGGAACGGAAGAGTGAAGTTTGGGGTCATGAGATGGGGTGCGTGGGAGTGGGAATGAAAGTTGTTAGGTTTCACAGGAAGCTTGAACTTTTGACAATGGCCGAGATGAACATGGATGTGGGGAATGGTGAGTGTGTTCCAAAAGTTTCTTATCAGCGATGGGCGCTCAGTTCTAGCACAGTGACCCCAAACCCTTAGCTTGACAAAACCACCGTAAATGGTCCTCCCACAGCCTACGTTGTTATAGCTGTTCTGGGAGGCCTCATCATCCACCTTCCACGACAGTCCCACAATAACCTTGATACAGATTACCTCAAAGAATGTAACAGTGTGATGCTGCATAGACACCAGAGGAAGAGCCTGTCAGGACAAGCGTGACTCTATCACCGCTGTCACTGGGACCCTGGGCAGGCCCTATGACTTCTATGAGTCTCAGATTTCCCATTAAAGAAGAAAAGTACAGTAGATAGCCCTGGTTTAAATTTTTGTGATTATAACATTAAATATATGAAAGTATATTTATAGCATCTTAAAATTTAGGATTTTGAACCATATTATCAGACAGAAATACTCGAGGATATTAGACTTATAAAGAAGCACACTTGATGGGCTTCCTTTTTTGGCGTATGTGTTAATGCTGCCTATTTGTAATTGAGAGGATGTGTAAGAATATATATTCACTCATAATTGCATTATGTAATATCAGTCACCACTGCCATTTTCTTTTGTGTTTTTCTATTCCTTTTCTTTTGTTCTTTCATGCATCTGAGGGTTGGGTGTACCTCTTTCCATGAATCAGGTCCACAGTAGCCTTGGACATAATGAAGCAAGCTTCCATCTCATTAGCACAAGAGCTATGCAATTGACAGCATTTCAGAAAAACAGCTTACAATTATAAGGTTTGAAAGAATCACTGCTCAGCTCTCCTAGCTTCCCTTCACCACATGCATAAAGGCATTTGGGTGCTCTGCACCACCCTGGCCAAACAGCCATGGAAGCAATTTGGGGAGAAAGAGTGGAGGCTAACTGCGGGCGGTCCTCTGGAGCACAGAGTGAACTCCACATTTACACGTCCATTGCGCATGCGTGCGCGCACACACACACACACACACACACACACACACACACACACTCTCACACACACTCACACAGTATGGCCCAGGCTTCCAGAAGCAACCTGAGCACCTTTGTATCAGGGGGTATAAACTCAGACAAGCTACTTTGGAATATTTTATACACAGAAGAGAAGCAGTAATTGAAAGTGGTGCCTTCATCTTTCTGTGCTTCCAAGAATATAAAGCAATCTCCATGTCCCCACTCCCAATTAAAGGAAAGAAATGAGCCTTCTACATGGAATCATGAGCCCTCCTAATATTAAAAGTCACATGCTTGATGGAAAGAAGATGAAAAGAGATGTGGATTACTGTGTTGGGAAGAGCCATGAACTAGCAGCTGGCTGTATTACCATATCAAAAGGCACACAATCCCAGTGATCATTCTTGGGCAAAGGAGGTTCGGGACATTTACAATTAAACTCTTTTAAGGCGCATCTCAGTTCAGCTGCATCTGGTATATATTGTGGCCTGTTTGCACTAACTTTGCAAAAGTGTGAAATCCCCAGCTTTGGCTGTAGCAGCATGTGGCTCTGGGTGGCATCTGTAAAACAATGACTTTTCTTAATTTTCATACTAAACAGAAAATACTTTATAAAGACAATTCCAATATCCAATATTGGAATTACTCCATTTGTCTGAGTAGTTGGACTAAGCTGTCGTTATGAAGTGAGTCCTTGAGCAGAAAAAAGCAACACACAAAAAATAATTGTCTCCTAGTAACTAGGGAGTTCTCCTAAGTTCTAGGCTTTTTCATAGATGTTTCCACAGGTGAATTCTCAATAATTATTGCAACACTGATTTAAGGTAGATGGCATTAGAAGTCTTTGGGGTATTGTGTGTTTGTTTGTGGGTTGCCTTCCCCCCTGATTCCTCCTTCTCTTCCTCACCTAAGAATAACATAAAAGGGAAATATTTTAGAGCTCACCATGATTGGACAACAGATAAGTGGAATTGAAATTCAATTAGGTGACTGCCTAGATTTCACTTACAAAGTTTTCTAGTATCATTGTTGATTTTTTTTTCAATGTTTCCTATTCTCTTAAATTCCCCTTCTGTTTCCTGTCAAATTACTATGTTCTTTAAGTGTTGGAACAGTATTCAAGATTATGTCAGTTTATAATATACTTACTGTACCAACTGTCTCTTTGGTACTGGAAGGGTCATTCAATATCTAATAAAGTCAATTGGAAGAAATGTAACAGTACACCAGGATGGAGTTTGTGGTTTAGCATGAGTTTGATATGGTTACTAAAAAGTAAATTGGAGTTGTTTGTAAAGAGGCTTAAGCCTCCTGTGTCCAAAACTTTAACTTCATTCAATTTAATCAAGAAATGAATTACCAAATGCATAGTATGCATAAGGAACTTATAGGTACAGGTGGAGACAAAGAAAAGCATAGTGGCTGAATAGTGGCTCACCCAAAAGATATGTCCACATTCTACACACAGGAACTTATGAATGTGACCTCATTTGGAAGAAAGGTCATGGCAGATGAAATTAAGAATCTCATCCTGGATTCTCTGGGTGGGCCCCAAATCCAATGACAGATGTCCTTGTGAGAGGCCTGCAGAGGAGAACCACAAAGAGCAGGCATCTATGTGATGATGGAGGCAGAGTCTGGAGAGATGCAGCCTCAAGCCAAGGAGTGCCTGGCACCACTGAAACTGGACGAGGCAAGGGAGGGTCCTCCCCGAGCCTTCCGAGGAAGCCTGGCCTTGATCTCAGACTTCTGGCCTCCAGAACTGGGAGAGAATCAATGTCTCTTGTTTGAAGACACTAAGCGTGTGGTAATTTGTTGTGGCAGCTCTAGGAAACTAATAAAATAGGTTAATCCTCAATGAAGAGTTTATAATGTCTAACAACCTGTGCAAATGCTAAAGTAATGGCATCACAATGTAGGGGTGGAGGGGAGTTTATTTCAAATGCAGGTAGCTGGAAAGGCCTCTGGAAGAGGGACATCAGAAGAGCTAAGACAGAAGGGGATTCAGGAATATAAACTATCCGAGTCAACCAAGTTCCACAGTAGGGCCCTGAGAAAGGAGGTAATGTAATCAGAACAAACTTCCAATACCATGCGAATGTAGTTGTGGTCAGAAATGCAGAAAGTCTAATTTCGGTCAAGTTGAGACTCTGTTGTTAGACTTAGACTATGGAGAAACCAACTCTTCCCACCTTCCATCTAAAATTAAATTTAGTTCAAGAAATAGATTTCTGAAGTAGCACTAGTAAGAAAAAAAAATGAAATTTAGAGAGGAAAAAAATTTTCAGGGATGTTCTGAAAGCTCTCTAACGCCTTTAGAGATTCACTTACTATAATATTTAACATGCACTAATTTCTGTTTACACAATGGCCTCCTTCATTCACTGTGGCCTGTCTGGCAGGGAGATGCATCCGTATTCGTTTCCTAGGCTGCCGCAACAAATTACCACAAATTGGATGGTTTACGACAATAGAAATGTATTGTCTCACAGTCCTGGAGCCCAGGACCCTGAAATCAAGGTGTAGGCAGGGCCACACTCTCTGAGGCTCTGGGGACGAATCCTTCCTTGCCCCTTTCTAGCTTCTGGTGACCCCTGGCAATCCTTGGAGCGCCTTGACTTCTAGACACATCACTCCAGTTTCTGCCGCCATCTTCACGTGGCCTTCTCTGTGCCTCTGGGTGTGCTCCTCTTCTTATAGGGGTGTGACTTATTAGATTGAGGGCCCAGTCTCACCCAGCATGACTCCATCTTCACTTAACTGATTACATTTGCAAAGAAAACCCCATTTCCAAATAAGGTTACATCCTGAGGTTCTGGGTAGACAGAAGTTTTGGGGGACACTCTGCAAACCACTATATATCCTATTTATGCTTTAATCCACAGGGCCCAATCCAGTATTTGCCATAAAATCAGCACCAACTAAATTTTGCTGACTAAGGAAGTAGACTTGTAATATCCATTAATTATGTAACATTGCTAAAAAATAAAACATGAAAGGGAAAATAAGAGAGGAAACAGAGAGTTGGAAGAGAGAAGGAAAGCTTTTCAAATGTTGCCTGGAGGTAAAAATCCAAAATTTGTAGCAGGGCCTACAAGGTCTAGGAAGATTTAGCTCAAGCCTGCCTCCTCCCTCAGGACCCCAACCTTCTTCCAGCCTCACCAGGCCCCATTCCTCTTACCTGAATCATTACTGTCCACCTACCTAATGCCACATCCTTAGTTCCGGGCTTAAGTGGCACTTCATTGAAAAGGTGCCATCTCTCCGAATGCCCTACAGTTCTTGATATAGTTTGTTTATTAGCAGCCATCACAGTTTGGAGCTAAAGTTTTAATAATGCAATAACTTTTTAATGTATATGGCCTCCCTCAGACCAGGAGTTACATGGAGACAAGAGCTTGCTGAATATGCTCACAGAAGTACCCCCAGCGTCTACAGTGTTTTATAGGTCCTTCTATATGACAGCTTTTCAGATAGCTTATGACTATCACCATGGCCAACCTAAGGCTTCTTCCTCCTCAACAGACCACCTGTGTCCTGATGTGAATTTATCCTCCCCTCAAGGCAACCCAGTGTTTGCCCCTGCCCGATATCTGCTGTGCATAAAGGTGAAGCCAGAGTGATGATGTTCAAGGCCATCAGCCATCACCACCTGGGCAGGTTTTCAGGCTGTTCATGCTCTGACTCCATCACTAAGGAGCTCCAAACTCAGCTTTGGGGTCATGGCCTCTTGCCCTGCTGTGGCCTCTACACAAAAGTGTTGGCTGTGTTTTTGCCATCATGTAGGTCGCTCCCATCCTCTGCAGACTCCTGGTAACCCACCCCATTGGCTTCAACCTCCCTTCTTCACTTCAGTTTGAAGCCAGCTTTCTGGCTCTGGTTCCATGGTTTGTGGGCAGCTTTGGGGCAGATGGAGAAAGAGTCAGGGTGGCCCGGGGTGCTGTAGAAAGGCCATGGGATGAGGCCGTGCGTTGCTTCACTGTACCAACGACTTAACCTTCAAACAAAGGCCTTCTAAAGTGTAGCACTCAAAATCAAATAATGCTTTATTGTGCACATGGCATGCCTGGGAGAATTCACGAGGTGCAGACTCTGAACCTTGAACTTACTCTGATGCTGCATAGGACCCCCTTGTCAGCCCTCTAACACTGTTCCTATTTAGATTACCTTTAACTAAACTCTCTAGATCACTTCTACAATAATGCCAAATTTTAAGTCTCCCTGAATTCATGAAACTGGATTGTTTTATACCAGACCTGATTTTAAAATTTAGCCCTACCACATTTTATGTTGTTAAAATCAGTCCATTCTTGCAGCTAGTTGAGCTCACTGTCCATGATTATTTTTTTAAATTATAGTCTGGCTGTTCCATCACAAAAGGAAGAGAGCACCTCTTAAGCAGATGAAACCTTCCCTCTGAGCATAGAAGCTGGAGTTTAACTACCTGGAGTTCAATGACACTCCCTGTCCTTTAGCCATCCGACACTGGCAACTTGGTCAACCTCTCTGTGCCTCAGTTTCTCAACTGTGACATCAGGGACTAATAATCATATCTACCTCAAAGTGGTACCATGAGCTGTAAATGAGGTAACTCATGTAAAAAGCTGAACTTGGTGCCTTGTGCTTGCTTAGTGCTAATTGAAATGTTAGCTGTTATTTTCTCATCCATTTATTATGAAAGTCCCCCACACCAGCATTTTTCTTAGCAAATCATTTTATCAGATGACCGCTAGCCCAGGCACTGCCGAAATCATTAAGCGCTGAAGAAAATTTCCTGTTACGAAGATTCCGCTTTCCTTTTCCTTATCATCATCAAATTAGGACATGCTTTGAAACTCTCACAAATATGGCACATCCTTTTGAAAACAACGTAGTGGTTGAAAATCTCCAGTGCACCTGATGTTTTAGAGCAGCCTTTCCAAAGTTTAATCACTGAACCCAGAAGGAATGGTGGACACAGACTGGGCTCTAAGAGAGGAAACTCAGGAAATAGAGGCACAGAAGTGAAACACCCCATTTTCCAAATTGCAATTCATGGACGAGATGTTAACGAGTTTTCTGTGAGAATGGTTCTGTGAGGACATCTGTTTGGAAGATTAGATTAAGTAAAATTAAACAGACTTGTTTTACGGCTCCAGATTTCTTAAAGTCCTTTGAACCATGGGAAGTCCATGAGTGTTCAGTGTGCCCGAGGATGGGGTGGTCAGTACAGTGGACAGAGTGTGGGTTCTGTAGCCTGTTCTGGACTCCACATTTAATACTTAAAGTGGAATCAGGATTTAAAATAAACCTGTGATTGCATCTAACAAATTTAGTTCCATGGTTCTTTGTTTCAAATAGACTGTTGTCTCTGTTCATTTTCTTCTTTCTATGAAGAACTTGGTTTTGACAATTCAAATAAAAACTATTTTATTCCCAATGTAAGGCATCCCATGGAATGTATGCCTAGTCATATATCTAAATGGTAAATATTACATGTTTACTAAAGCTTCATTAGTGGGGCACAGTCTTACCTTTCCAAAGGATGTACTACTGTAATGAGAAATACATTTTGCTGCGTCATCTGCTAGCACATGAAGTGGCATTGCTGGGTCTTACGGTGGTTCTCTTTTAATTTCTTGAGGAACCTCCATACTGTTTTCCATAGTCTCTGTACCAGTTACATCCCCATCAACATTCTCACCAACGCTTGTTATATATTGTCTTTTTGATAGCAGCCATTCTAACAGGTGTGAAACGATGTTTTACTGCAGTTTTGATTTGCGTTTTCCTGATAATTATTGATGTTGAGCACCTTTGCATATACTTTTAGTCACTTGTATATCTTCATTGGGAAAATGTTTATTCATGTCCTTTGCCCATTTTTTGATCAGGTTATTTGGAATTTTGCTATTGAATTTCATGGGTTCCTTGTATATTTTGGATAACCTCTTATCAGATATGTGGTTTGCAAATGTTTTCTCCCCTTCCATTGGATGTTTTGCATTTTGTGATGGTTTTCTCTGCTGTGCAGAAGCTTTTTAGTTTGCCTTCGATTTTGGTGTCAAATCCAAGAAATCATTGCCAAGATAAATGTCAAAGAGCTGACTATATATATGTCTTCTTCTATGAGTTTTATCGTTTCAGATCTTACATCCAAGTTTCAATCCATTTTGAGTTGATTATTGTGTATGGTATAAGATAGGGGTCCAGGTTCATTCTTCTGTGTGTGGTAGTCCAGTTTCCTGGCAACATTTACCGAAGAGACTATTTTGTCCCCATTGAGTATTCTATGCACCCTTGTCAAATATTGGTTGACTGTATATGCAGGGGTTTATTTCTGGGCTCTATTCTGTTCCATTGGTCTATATCTGTTTTTATGCCAATGACACAATGTTTTGATTACTATAGCTTTGTAGTATAGTTCAAATCGGGAAGTATGATTCCCTCCAGCATTGTTCTTTTTTCTCAGAATTGCTTTGGCTATTTGGGATCTTTTGTGTCTCCGTACAAATTTTAGGATTTTTTTTTCTTTCTGTGAAAAATTTAAACAAAGTTCTCTCATGTCTGTGTGCACTAAAACCTTTATTCACCTAGATGAATAAATCATTAAGTGTGTGATGCTATCTCATTCTAGTAGATTTGCATTTGAGCAAGGAGGGAGGAGATGAGCCTTCTCTTCTCAGTCTGGAACCTAACACCAATGTTGTAACTGTCAGCAGACTTGGGTATACAGACTCTACTTTTACCCCAGAATGCCTTGCTATATACACTTAGGACAGTTCCACACAAAGTTGTTAACACTCAGACTGTTTCCAGCATATCTCAAACGGCTCTATTAATGGTTTAATCCAACTACAGTGACACCTCCTGGCCAAGATGAGAGATAACTGGTAGGTATCTTTAAATGTGATCGAAAATTACTAATAAGGTCTAAAAGAAATAAATAAAAGGTAGTCGCCAATGCATTATTTTAAGGCCATCAGCATTTTATAGTTTCTTGTTCTCCTTACCCCCAGGTTCAGAAGAATAAAGGACTAACTGATCAGAACTCATAATATCTTCCTTGACAAAAGATGGGTAAATGAAGCAAGGAAAAGTGTTTGAAAGGCCCTTGTGGAAAATAGTGTCAGAGCCTTATAAGTGAGGTAGTGAGGACTTTGGCTCACAAGCTCCCCAGCCTTCCCTTATCTTTTGGTGTGAGTTGGATGACTGGCTTTGTGAATGCTGTTGGTTTTTTTTGTTTTTGTTTTTTTTTTCTTAACTTTGGGATACAAGGCTAACCAGTGATCACACAATTGTATGCTGATTTTAGGCTCCTTTATTCCCGATTTACAACAAAAAAGCCATTGTTTGCAACCTAACAACAATGTAAGAGGGGAGAGGGGTAAAAAAAAACAACACAAAAGATCCTTCCTCTATAGATAGAGATTTGGCTTTAATACAGGCCAGAGAGAGCAAGCGGGGTGCACTTCCTATGGGAAATATTTTTCAACTGTTTTTTGGCTTCGTTTCTTAGCGTGATGCCTGACAATGACTTGTGCATGAAAGTTTAAAAGACAATTTAAGGTTTAGGCTGGTAGATAAGAGATCTGCCAAAGGAAACCTCATTGCTGGCTATACCCCATGCACAGTCTGGGGTTTGTTTTTGTGTTTTGTTTTTCTATAGCCTTCTCTTTCCCCAGGAATCCAGCTCAGGTACTGGAGAATCTGTGGCTGTGATGAGAGTAGATGAAAGACCCCTGAGAAATGGTGGAGGGGGTGGGGGGGGAAA
>NW_017731448.1:2362388-2380037 GCF_001890085.2 Hipposideros armiger | reverse complement strand
GTGGGGGGAATAAGGAGATAGAGACACACACACAGAAAGGAAAGACTTTCTTCTTATAATTTGACTAACGTTTTCCTAAGTATGTAATTGTTTGCAGTTCAGAGGGATGTAGTCAAAAATGATTCTATTTTTCACACCAGCATTTTAAATGTTTATCAATTTGGGAGGCCAACCATAATTATCAAAATCTGATACAGTCTACATAGAATTCTAATGAAGATGTGCCTCAAAGCCAGATATTACAATTATCATCCATGTACCCTTTTTTATGGCAAGAACTTTAAAATGCATGTCCTTTAAGTGTTGCTATTTTGTGCAAAATGTGCTTTTCTTAAGGACTCAGTCACAAGAATTATCTGCAAACAAGTGGTGTGTTTGATCATTAAAATCAGCTCAAGATTTTGTTTTATGTGTTATTTTCAAGAAGTGGGTATGAATAAACCTTCATTGTTCTTTTTTGGGGGGGCCAAGTGGGGAGGGTTGGAGACAGTAGGATAAAGAATAATATTTTTATTTTAAGTTAGAAGGAAGTGAGCACACATCTTAATAGTTTTTCCTGGTCAGAGATCCAAGTGGCCACAAGCATCTCATTGATATCAAAGGCACTCTCATCAAATAACTACCATAAATACAACAGGTGAAGAGAAAAGGGAGTCATATCTTAAAACTGAAATAATAGCAGACCCAAAAATATTACATTTCTTATTCTCAAAGGTCCTTTTGATAATCTATAATCTTTTTCTAGACAATAGGTAATCCATAATCTATTCTTCTGAACTTACGGAGTATTTCTCCTAGGTAACTTATGCAATAAGTTTTATTACTAACATAGTACGCCATTTGAAGTCTAGCTACTTTTATCCTTAATGTTTCAGTGCTATGTAGTCTGCCTGTAGAATAAACTGTTAAAAGTATGAAGAAACCTTGAGGTGTAATAGGATTCTGAAATCCACTCTGAACATCTCTCAATGGTTTTCTGCCATAGAAACCAAGAATGTCTTGTTAGCTAAAGAAAGATGTGGCAGGACATTCCTATGAATATAATGAAGATGAGAGCACATTCTCCAATAGATCACCAATGAGAGACACCAGCGCGCAGGCAAGTCCTCTCATTGTAAGGGTAGGCATGCTATGGCCCACAAGCCAAATCCAGCCTGCCAGCTGCTTTTGTAAATAAAGTTTTATTGGAACACAGCCACACTCATTTGTTTACACTTCATCTACAGCTGCTTTTGCACCACACTGCAGAATTGAATATTTGCAACAGAGACTTTGGGCCTGCAAAACCCCAAATATTTATTCTCCATCCCTTTACAGAAAAAGTTTGCCAACTCCTGCTCTGTTAGCTTGTCTACTTAGAATCTGTACCAGTTTCTGACCCAAACTGCCAAATGAAAACAGAGTCCTTGATATAGACGCATGAAAAACAAAGGCATCAAAACGGTCAGCTTTTATACCCTGCCATGGCATCCATTTCTTATATGGTTTGCCAATGAAGGAAGCATCCAGATCTTTTAGCACCTCAGCAATAAATATTATTTCCTCCTATTGGCACACTCCAGTGTTCACTGGGATCCATTGTGCCAGGCCAGTGAACATTATAGAATTCCCTCAACTGCCTGAGGTGCTGATCAAAATTAGGTGCTGAAGTGGCACAGAACATATTTGACCAATGTGCATAAGAAGATCCAGAACTACTCAATGGGAGACCCAGAGAGTACTGCAAAACGGTGGTTTTTCTCTCATTTCAGGCATGTACGTGGTAGTCAAAGGAAGAGCACAACTGCCACAATTATCATGAAACAGTACATTTTGTTGGCTGGTTTCTTAAAAAAAATTATTTGTAAAAATCTGAATTACAAAATGTAGTTTCAAAAAGAAATGCAACACAGCTAAGAGATCACTGTGGCTGTTGTCATGAGTGTGGTTTTGAAAGGAATTTAGTTTTTACCCAGAAACTAGTCTCTTTGCTATGAAAACAGAGGTGGGACAGCACATACAAGTCTAGAATGACTGCTATAACAGATCACCCGGCCCCAAACACTCTGAAGAGTAAAAGTGGTGCCAGTAAAAATCAAGCTGGTCAACGGGTACAATGCAGAACTAGCCTCCGTGAACCTGATGCATATGGTCTCCCATATAAACATGATTACTGATGGCTCCTGTTTCTCCCAGTGGTTTGAACATGCTTAGCTTCAGGGCTGAGCTGGAATATGCAGCACCTTTGTGAGAATTACGAGAAGGCACTGCTCTCTGTGGCTAGCTGGAAGTTGGCTCCCCTTCCTCTGGGCTGATGCAGCCCTGCTTGGTAGAGGGCATAGCTCACTGAGTGGCACGCTGAATCTGAGCCCCTAGCTGGGCCCCCGGCCCAATTTCTGGCAGGGTACAACCATATGTGCCTGTGCTGCTTGGCACCGGACATGGTAATGGCAGTGAAAATAGGTTTGTGGGGACATATCTTGTTCAATATATGCAACATTTCAGCCTTAATCTAGAATCAATCTTAGTTGTACTTTTTACATTTTGGATACCTGGAAAAGACTAGATTTTAATAAAAACAAATTAAGGCAGTTCTTAAGAATAGCCTATAATTTAGGCAAGAAATTTGTGATGTCTGTGCTTTTAAAAATGTAACTTTATGCTCCTTCAAGAGACTATATGTTCTGAGACTTGAAGTCATCTCAATCATAGGAAATATTGGCTTTTAGATTTGCCCAGACCTTTCAGGGGAAAGTAATTTGGATTTTTTTTTCCATTTAATTTTCCAGATAATTGCTGTGGTTCCTCCCCCATTTCTCCATTAATGGAGCCCAGATGACACAAAGGGGGTAGCAAAGAAAAATGGGAACTCTGAGATGGAGGAATAAAGCAAGATGGTCATCATATTAAGAGCACTGGTGCCATTTGATGTAATTCTTCTGACCACAAGCTGTAGCAAACCGTTCAGTATGCTATTGTTTTCATGTTCCTGGCAGACCCTAAGCTTTTTATTTGGAAAGACTGATGACCAAAGATGTCTGCCTCAAAGCACACAGACACCCACAGGCTTGCCAAGAACCCTCACACTGTGCTAAGTAGGGACTTGCTCTTCGTTTCTCAAGGATGATGGAGAAGAAAATAAAAATCACTTAAGCGCTTTATGATTTTCTTTTCTTCCAATTCCCCTTTTTCCTTTGGGCTAATTTCATTTCTTCCATTTATGAATCTGACAATTTCTCCACATTGTCTTGAACTTTCTTCTGCACTGGAATTGACTCTTTTTATAATGAAGTGCAATTTTGTGAAGAAAGTGGGAAAGAGTAATTTATATTTGGTTATGTAAAAAAAGTCTCTGCGATACTCAAAAAGTAGTAACCGTGGTAATGTTGAGATGAGTTTGCAGAACTGACAGGAAATGAAGTTGGAAGAAGATTTTTCACTGTGTATCGTGTTTTTGTTTTAGTTTTCACTTAAGGTATTAGTGAGTTTGTTACCTATTCAAAAATTTAAGTTAAAATATTTTTTAAATTAAAAAAAAAGACAGCAGAAACTTGAACAAATGCTTCACCCACACTCTCTTCCATAGTAAAATTTGAAAGGTCTAGCAGCCATCCACTCTTCTGAGAGAATGTGGTTGGCATGGTTACATCAGAGCTCTAAATACATTTTTACCTCTAACTTTGCCTGGTCAACCTTGAGGGAGATGAAATTCACAGTCGCAAATGAGGATTCTAACCTAGACTGAAAATTCAATGTAATAATATACAGGTCCTTGTGGTACAACATGGCGCATTGAGGCATTCCTTTTTCCAGAGTTTATCGCAGACCATTACACGTTTTCCTACTTAGTGATGATCAAGTGTGCTTTGGACTCATAAGATAAGCAGTGAATGGTTGATATGTGCACAGCATTGGCTAAGCAGTTGCATATAAGAGTGAACAAGACCTTCACTCTGACCAGAGGAGCCCCAGTGTAATTGAGGAGACAGCTATTTATGAGGTCAGTCAATTAAGTCCACAAACTCATCCTAGAAAAAGTGCTACATACCCTCATTGCTGAATATCACTATGGTCACCTTCAAAGTACTCCCCTTGGGAAGCTATGCACTGATGCCAGTGCCTAGTCCACCCTTCAAAGCAATTTTGGAACTCTTTTTCTGGAATGGCCATCAGAGCTGTCATCATAATACCCTTGATGTCCTGAATGTCATCAAAATGCCCTCCTTTCAATATTTCCTTTATCTTCAGGTAAAGAAAGAAGTCATTGGGGTCCAGATCAGGTGAGTAGGGAGGGTGTTCCAATACAATTATTTGTTTACTGGCTAAAAACTCCCTCACAGACAGTGCGGTGTGAGCTGGTGCATTGTCGTGATGCAAGAGCTTTTCAGCATTTCCAAATAATAAACTTAGTTAACTGTTTGTCCAGTTGGTACCAATTCATAATGAATAATCCCTCTGATACAAAAAAAAATGTTGATAACATCATGGCAACAAGTTCGCGAACTTAATTGTCAGACCTCATCTATACGCAATGTCAGTATGCTGTCACAGGTGAGATGCACAGTGCAGAACAAGAGGCAGCTAACCAGAGAGTCCTATGGAGAGACGGGAAGGAGCAGCTATCTTCATATCCTCATACTGCAGGTGCTGTCTTCATAAAGTGGAAACAAAAGACCGAAAATAATACATTTCTATTAAGTGAATGACAGGCAGGCCTAGCAGGTTGAGAGAATTCATTAAAGAAACAAACCAACCCTAAAAAAAATGAGTGGGGAGGGAGTGGTAACTAATACTGATTGAGCTCCTAAAAGCCAGGTACATGGTGTAAATCATTTCATTTAATCTTCACAACAAACTCAAGAGGCAGGTATTTTATCCTTATTTTTAGATGAGAAAATGACAATTCAGTGAGGTGAAGAACACCACCAATAAGTAGTGAGTACCGAAGGTAGACTACTACCAAAGGTGAGGCCATTTCTAAACATACTGTAGCATCCATGGGCCACTGATTGATGGAGCCATGTTCTGGGTGTTGTCACAGAGCTTTATGGGGTCAGAAGGCCAAGTCTCTTCAGCAGCTCCGGCAGCCAAACCGGAAAGCAGACTTGGGTCAAATAGGGCTTCTCAGAAGGCACACGTAAAAGCAACTGTTCTCAGGAATATACAGGTCAGGGTTCCCCAGAGGAACAGGACCCGCAGGGCTCTGTTTACACACAGGGGTATGTGTAGGTGAGTGAAAGGATTTATTTTAAGGAATTGGCACACGTGATTGTGGAGGTTGGCAAGTCCAAAATTCACAGGACAGGCCAGCAAGCTGCAGACTCAGGCAGGAGTTGAGGCAGAATTTCTTTTTTTCTGGGAAACCTGGTTTTCAGTGAAGACCTTCACCTGAAGGATGAAACCCACCTATGTTATTGATGGTAATCTTTACATAAAATTAACCAATTATAGACATTAACCACATGCACAACATAGCTTCACAGCAATGCCTAGATTAGTGTTTGATTAAATTTCTGACTCCTGCAGTCCAGCCAAGTTGATATATATGAGTAAACCCAACCATCATCACAATGAATTCAAGTTGCTGTCATTTACTAGAATACAAGATGATAATAACTGGAAGCTTAAGGCCACAAGACTACTATTTAAAAGGATTGCAGAGCAAGCCACATGTATAGAGCACTTTTAATGGAAGGCTAATTGTAAATGGTGTACATGAAACAACATAACTGGGCCAAAAGTGTAACTTCCCTATTCATAAGGCAAGACAAGACATGGCATTTCTAGGACATGGAAAGAATTTTCTTCACTGTAGGTTTTTGTTGGTCAACAGAGACAGAATCCTCCATCTTGGCATATAGTGAAACATGCCAAGCCAGAGTTTTAAAATATTCTTTCCTGGCATTAGAAGTATTTACTGAGGGAGGGGTTGGGGTGTACGTGGATGAAAGTGCCTATGTTTTTGACTGTCTTCTCTGAAAATGCTTAACAGTGCAGAAGATTCGAAGCCCAAACAGTCAACATAATAACCTCAGTTGATGTTTCTGCTGGAGTTCAGTTTGCTAGCTCATTACTAGTACATTTGATATATTTGAAGCATTTGATGAATTTTTTGAGAGAGGCATATTTATCTCCATTCTATCCGTGAAATTCAGAGGCTTTTGGTACTTCAAGTTCAAAAAGCTTAGCCTGATGGAGTATTCTTCACCTCAGCGGAAAAAAGAAAGTTTTCCAGATGACAGAAGGCCACACGCATGTGATTAAGTTTCCCCAATTCCCTCACACCCCCCATGCAATTCATCAACAAGTCCACTGGGCTCTACCTCCAAAACCAATCCCAAGTCTGAGTACTTCTCACCATGTCCTCAGTGACAACCTACTCCAAGAAGCTGTCATGTCACCCCTTCTCTGAATCTCCCCTGGTCTGTTCTTATCCCAGACAGTCCATTTCCATCCAGCAGCCAGAGTGATGTTTTAGAAGCATGAGCCAGATCATGTCAGGTCCCTGCTTAAAATTGATCCAATTAAGGTAAAATCCATGCTCCTCTGCATGGCCAGGGGAGAGCTATATGACCTCGGCCACCTCTCTGAGTCCAAGCGTCCGCACTTATGTCTGACTGTTACCCTCCCATCTATGTCCGCTGCCATCTAGCCGTTCATCTTTCTCTCTCCCTTGATCATGCTAAGCTTGACTGAGCTCAGCTCATTTGCACCAGCTCTCCATTTTTCTTTTTTTCTCCTCAGAGTTTTACCTGGCTCTATCCTTTCGGTCTCAGCTGAAATATTTCCTCCGAATGCCTTCTTCAGCCCTTCTCGCTGAATTAGCACTGCTCTCAGCACCACCAAGCCCTTCTTCACCAAATGGGTGTCGGTGGTCTTCTTTTTAGCATGTACCTGTATTATGTGTTTTAGTCTGTTGATGGATTTCATGTCTATTTGTCACTCCTTGGGAGAAAGTGGGCCTCTTGAAGATGCAGCCATCATCTAGTTCTTGTATCCTCAGAGCCTTGACCTAAGTAAACATAAACATAGTAGACATTTGATGAATACGAGGTGTGATCAAATAATACAGTGAATGTTTAAATCAAAAAAAGTATTATAGTAAAAGGTACATTGCTATTAATCCCCCTCAAAATACTCTCCCTTGCTTCAAAAACATTTATCTCATCATTCTTGATGAGAACTTTTTGAAGCAGTTCTGGAAGTCCTCTTTCGTGAGTGTCTTTGGTTGCGCTGCCGTGGCTGCCTCAATGTCCTAGATCGATTCAAACTGTTTTCCTTTCATGGTCATTTTGACTTTGGGGAAGAGCCAGAGTCACATGGTGCCAGGTCCGGTGAATAAGGTGGATGAGGACACACTGTACTGTTTTTATTTGACAGACATTGCCGTACAAGAAGCAATGTGTGACACAGAGCATTGTCATGATGGAGGATAAAGTAAAGACACTCACGCAAGAGGACTTCCAGAACTGCTTCAGAAAGTGGCAAGAATGATGGGATAAGTGTGTTCAAAGTGAGGGAGGGGTATTTTGAGGGAGATTAATGGCAATGTGTCTTTTACTGTAATAATTTTTTTAATATAAACATTCACCATATTTTTCGATCATACCTCGTGCATATGTGTGTGTGTGTGTGCACGCGTCAATTTATTTTTACTGAAGCATTTTTAATCTACTTCTCCACGTTTAAAATAAAAAATTAAAGGTGCACTATTGAGTAAATTTGCTAGGCTGCTATGAGACAGTATACCACAGACTGGGTGGCTTAAACAACAGAAATGTGTTTGCTCAGAGTTCTGGAGTCTAGCAGTCCAAGATTCTGGTGATGTCTGAATTGGTTTGTCCCAAACCAAAGCCCCCCTCTTTGGCTTGAATATGGCTTTCTCCTGGGCCTTCACATGGTATTTCTTTTGTGTCTGTCTTTGTCCTAATCTCTTATTACAAGAATGCCAGTCCTATTGGAGCAGGGCCCACTGATGACCTCATTTAACCTTACCCTTATTTGTGACCTTTTTAGTGACCTCATTTAACCTTAACCTTAAACTCATTTAACCTTAAAACCTCTGTAAAGGGCCTATCTTCAAATATAGTCCCATCCTGAGGTACTGGTGGTTAGGACTTCAGTATGTGAATTTGGTGAAAGGGGACACAACTCAGCCCATACCAGCTTCATAGAGAGAGACACGAGGAGAAGCACGCTGTGCTGAATTACACAGCATAACCACCATCTGTAGGCCAGCGAGCAGGGGTGGTATCTCTTTTAGATCCTGAAATTTTACCCTTCCCAAACAGAAATCCATACTCTTTGAGTTTGTTAACTGCACATACTCCATGATCTGAATTTAAAATATCATATTAAATGTAGTAGGATATCATATTAACACATAACTTTTTAATGTTTATGGATTTTTAAATTTTTATGGATTTAGCTTAACGTTCTATCTAAGGGCCAAGTCTTCATTGTGGATTCCTATAATGGCATTAATTATGAAGTTCTCCGAGAAACCATATCACCATAGCCATTGAAAAGCTTTATAAATAGTCGACACAGGGCCCCTGGGGCCTATGTGACCCCGAAGGTCACAGAATACATCAGCCATAATCAATTCCAGGGGAAAAATAATCCATTCAGGGGAAAAAAATCCTTATTTAATCATAGGATTTTTAAAAGAAAGTTAAGTTCTTTATGATAACTTAAGTATTTGATGGGATTTAGTTAAGCATTGAACTTTGGTGGATATGAAATAGATTTCTTCACTTTTATTAATGTATTTTAAGTTGAAAAATTATTTGGAATTGAAGGAGATGGAAGACTCACCTTGCTCTTTCAGGCTGTGAGTAAATATATAGAGAAAAGTGAAGGTTGATTTTTGTTGTACAGCCCTTTACATTTAGTTCTCAAATTAACTAGCTTAAGAAACTTTATAATCACAGGATTAAATGAGTGAAAAAGTTCTTCAAAATCACCTGATCCAATCCCATAATCTATAGATGTAGCCACCAAGACTCAAGAAAGGCAAAATGATTTAACTGCAGACTGAACAATTTAAAAGAAATATTTAAAACTTAAAAATATACCTGTTTAATTTATTACAATAATTATACAGTTTGTTTGTTTATAGGCTACAGAAGATAGTTGTTTTTATTTTCTAAAATAATGTAAAGGCTGCCACTTTCCTGCTTGTTGCTTCCTTAGTCAAAGCAGAAAAATTAACTTCCCAAACACTGTGCTGATTTCTGGATGATTCAGCTCAAAATTACCTTCCTATGTGTCTGCTTAAATTAGCTTTGACAAATGTAAATACAAAACAAAACAAAAATAAATCTGTGGTATAGCCTGAAAAAAAATAGTGTAAATAACTTAAAAATAAATTATTATTTTAAAAGGTTGGGGAGTTAGCAATGAATGTGAATAAGTTTAAAGATTTTGAGTGGCGAAGTGACACTGGGCAGCACCGTGAATTTATCTTCCACCCTGAGGCTTATTTGAGAGTGTGGGTGTTTTAATAATTATCTGGTTGGGACATTAGATTTAAAACATGGCTTCTCCCCCAAACTTGGCCATATGCTTACCCTATTCTTTAGGAAGATTAACATAGCAGAGATCTTTGGGACAAACTGGACCAGTCATGGATAGATACTATGTCTCTCAAATACACAAGCTAACGAGAGTGGGCACCTGCGTGGCCAGGAGCAGCTCTGTCGTTGGACAAGGGGCAGCCGCAACCTGAGCGAAGCGGACAGTGATTTGCTATGTGGCTTCCCCAGTCCACTGACAGAAGGCATACTGCCCTCGGAGGCGTCTTCCATTTCAAAATCTATGTCATGATTGCATTTCTAAACAATAAAAAATACATATTACAATGAGAAACAAAAAGTGCACGTTTTGACATGGTGAGACACACCCAGTTGACGTGAGGGGTTTGGGCCGCCTTGCCTTTCGGGCCCCTCCACATGCACCAGCCCATCCAGCATCCTGCGTGTGCCGGGAAGGAGAGGGCTCGAGACCTGGAAGACCCCAGAGAGCTCCAGGGGTGAAGCAGGAAGTAGGAGCCCCCGCTGGCTGAACAGGAAAAAGCAGCTGCAGTCACCAGTGGGCAAAGCCCTCACGCTCTGATGAAACGTGGGTCAGAGGGCTTAAGGGGGCTTTTCTGATCATACTAAATACTCAGCGTTCCTGAGGAAAAGGCTAAGCTGCAAACTGGTATTAATCAAGTTCCGCCTTACTACCGGTGTTTACTTTTGCCTCCAACACTTGTTTTCCTTTTACATTTCTGAAGAAGATGTCCTAAATGGATCTTCTAAACCCTCAAGCATCATTTCCAGAAGTAGCTTCCACGTATTCCTTGTAACCATACAATACAGATTTCTGGCAGCGCGGCACCCCCACAAGCGCTTCGGGGAAGGCGTTTTTGCCAGGGGTTGGGAGATGGCCTGCGTCTGAGTGGACAAATAGCGTTACAATCCCTTCCGCTCTGAATTCACAGGTTGTCCAGAGCTGAAAACTATTTGGCTCCTCAGCTCGGGGAAAGTGAAGACTTGGCTATTGGGTATAGGGGCCCTGACCCTCCACAGATCTCCCTGTGACCTCAGCCCAAGATTAAGCAGTTGAGACATGACAGCCATTCTGGGGTGTCAGCAGTAGGGGGCACATCTGTGCTGGAAATTGCTCACACGCTCCTGAGGACCAGATAATGTATGATTTTTCTTTTTCCAAATAAGCTGAAATGTGTGTGTGGAAGCAATCTAACCTCTTGCCGGCTTCCTGTTGAGTTCACAAAGGGCGTTTTTCTTTGCATTTCCTTCATTGTCTTTCTTAGTGTAGCATCAAATTCTGAAGATCTTTAAGCCAAGTGTTCCATTTACACTCATCTGTCTTTGTATTTAAGTGGAATAAGATGAACTCCTGAATTTATTTAAAATATATTTTCAGTTGTGAATCCCTCCATATCTGGTGTGGACTTCTGATGGTCAATAATAGCTTTCTCCCAGAGCCCCTTCCTCACAACAGACCTGGACATGCCCCTCCCCCATCTTCGGTTGACACTGTGGGCGTGGCTACATATTTCCCACGGTGTATCCCTAAGGTCTTGGAGCTGGTCCTTCAGTACCTATTAGAATAAAAGATGGCAGGCTGGGACCTGAGAGTAATGATGGATATGACATAGCCTCTGCCCCTTTTTCTTTCCCTAGTCAAACCCAACACATAAAGAAACCATTACAGCCTGAAAAATTTTCACATAAGAGAGATTTGTCCCAAGTGGCTGGTTCCTGGTGGTGACCTCCTTTGCCTGAGTTTCCTTTGTAAGTGAAAGCTTGGACTCTGCACATGAGCAAGGACTGGAGTGGTTTTGTACTCTGCTGTGTCACCAGTGCTTGGGTAGTTCCTGACACATAGTAGGGACTCAATATGTAGAATCTAATTACAGCACAACTTGTGAGCTTGTGTAGGTATGTTTTGTCCTGTTAACCACTGTGCTTCAGAATTCATGTGGGTACCTCTTTAAAAGTCTGCCAGCGTTAACTATATCATTTTGCCCATTGTGGATTTCTAAAGGCAACTGGTTAATTTTCACCCAATAAAAGATCCAAACCCCAGCTATTTTCCTAAAGTGGAACTCACAAAAGAATTGCTTGTCCTTCATATTAAACTGCCATCGTGGATTTAACTATGCAGAAATATTTTCTTGTTGGTGATCAACCCATAATCGTCATCATGTGAAGTTGCTAAATTTAACAGAAATGTATATCAATGACTCCATATCACAGACATCTGTATAATTGTATATTCTAAAGCCAGATGGTGTATACATATTTCTTGGATAGTTTATACACATGGTTATTTGAATGTTGAACTTCAGAATTGCCTGTGGGAAATCATCCTTCAGAGCTTGTAGACTCCCCGAGAGGTTGACCTCCCACTCGTTTTATCAGTCAGTGATCTTGATGGTTAAAAGCTCAGGATCGGGGTTCAGGGATCCAATAGGACTGGATTAGAATCCCTTTTACTTAGTCTCCCTAAAATTCATTTCCTGCTGAAAAAAAAAGACCACTAATAGAATGTGAATAATATTAGAGGAAAATATTTTAGATTGATGTATATTTCTTACTGTTTTTTAGCTCTCTCTCACCACAACTTCACAGGGCTGTTAAGCTGACTAAATTTAATAGGGTATATACAGATTTTAGCACGGGGTCTAATACGGAGAGAATACTCAATAATTATTAGCCAAGGATATTATCATCACTAGAGTCTTAAAAAACTAATAGTATTATGGAAATAATCATTTATGCATAAAAATGCTTTAGATCAAATCATTTTAAAGAAAAACAACTTGAAATATTTTGATAGAAGAGCAATAGTCAGACAGCAACAAAAGCAGACAGAGACTAGGATTATTCATTCAAACAGTAAACAGACCTAAGGCATGAAGCTGAAAGGGAAGACAAAAGATGAGAAAAGAAGACTTGAGAATAACTTTTATTTTGCATAAATGAAGAAATGCTAACATGCCCATTTGAAACACAGTATCTGAGTGTTACAATATTTTATTAGCCAAAGCTGCAAATCCTGATGGTTTTCCCTAGTGTCATGAATGACATTTTTCATTCAACTATGCAACGTACACATGGGCATCTGGATTCCCAGGATTTCTCTGGAAACACAGAATATTTTTTGGATAGTTTAGCAAATAGCACTCTAGTCTATTCTGGTATGATGTTTTAAATTTAAATTCATATCAGTAATGCAATCAGACAACAATGGTCCATTTTTTAATTTCATGTGAAAAATAATAGAGGAAAATATTTTAGATTGATGTAGATTTCTTAATGTTTTCTAGATCTCTCTCACCACAAATAATATTAAGGAGGTGAATAAACATGTACCACTGAATAATGATCATCAATAAAGCTTACTTAAAATTAAAAAGAGTAATACATGGAATACAGATTTGAAAATATTAATGTGAATGCCATGATTGTAAATTTCATTTACATCATTATTTTATCTGCCTTGGATTAGTTATAAAAGCTTCTTTCTATTGGGGTGTCGGAAAAGTCATGACATATTTTTTTCTATGTTTTTCATTGCAAAAATGCGTCATGACTTTTCTGACAACCCAATATATGTAGTTATAGTTCAGCTGCCATGATACTTTTCTTTCATAACACTTACCAAAACTGAAATCAAATAATGCATTGCAACAGTATTTGTTTACTACCTCTTCTTCTCCTCCCAACTCTAAAATCCAAGAGGCAGATCTATTTTGTTTGTTTCTATTTCCATTCTATAGCACAGTTCTTGCTGTGTGTAATTAGGCACTTGTAGATATAAAAAGCTGCATTTTTACCCTTTCCATTTTTCCTAACCAAATAATAATAATAACAACATAAATTGATCCTTGGACAAAATTATAATAAATTGCAGACGTATCCCTAAATTTACAACTCACAAGCATACAAAATGATGTCGCTCACTGTTAGCCGTGCTATCAGTCGCAGCTGCTTGCTTGGTGGATGAAACCATGAGATAGGCCCTATTGTGCTTCTACTCCACACGTCCCTATAATTATAGGACACTTTTGCTGTAAGATAGCAGACAGTTCCAATAAATCTTTAAGGTGTGTGTTAGTTTGCTCTGGCTGCCGTAACAGAGTACCACAGACTCAGTAGCTTAAAGAAATTATTTTCTCACCATTGTGGAGGCTGGAAGTGCAAGACCAAGGTGTCAGCAGGGTTGGTTTCCTGCGGCCTCGCTCCTTGGCTGGCAGATGGCCACCTTTTCCTTATGTCATCACGTGATTTTCCCTCTGTGTGTGTTTGTGTCCTAATCTCTCCTTCTTATAAAGACACCAGTAATATTGGATTAGAGCCCACCCAAGGAACTCATTTTAACTTAATCACCTCTTCAAAGGCCCTGTCTTCAAACAGGCCACTTTCTGGGGGGTACTGGGGTTAGCACTTCAACATATGAATTTGGGGGTAACACAGTTCAGCTCATAACAGTGCAGTCATGAAAGTCTGCCATGACTAAATTGGTTTGAGAAATACTTGGTGAGACCAAATTGAAAAGACCCCTTTCACATGCTACCTTGCACTAGGAATCTCCACGGGAAGACTACAGGATGCTGGCTTTGGGAAGAAAAAAAAAAAAGCCCTCCGTCAGTCACACACACTTTTAATACTCTGGGAAGTCTTAGGGACACCCACTTGGCAAGCTGCAGTGGTGGCCCAGCCCTATGCTGGCAGCCCTGCATTTGACTGGTGCTCTCACAAAGGGCTGCCGACCTGCTGGACCCTAAGTAACCCCATTGGGAAGTCCAGTCTTTGATGAGCAATCATTGCCAATGCAGTGCCATCTCCAAAATACATTTTTAGTTTGACAGAGGACTTTTCTTTAGACATGGAATGACTCTTTCTTAAATTATGACTTTCCCTTTGTATCCTAGCACACAGTTACCAATTTTTCCATCCATTTCCTCACTCCAGGTTCAGAGGTAGTGCTGGAATCTTTCTCTATCACAATTGGCACTTGATAACATTTTTGCAGCCAATTACTTCATTGTTTGAAAGGAACGATGAAAGGAAGAGATGCAATGACCTGCCTCTTGGAGGGAAGGAAACATAAATGTACAACTTTGAATAGGGTTTCAGTGCAGAATAGGTGCCCAGTCTCCATAGCAACAGAATTCTTTGTGGACTCATTATACAGGCACATTTATTAAGCACTTTAGGACATTAGTGCCTTTGATAATGATGTTACCGTTCCCTGAACTATTGCGTATTGACAGTGGGCCCTTCACTTCGCAGGGGCCTTGTGGATTAATCCCTATTTAATGAGAAATATTTGAAGGTGATGAGAGTCATATGCAGCTGATGGGAAAACTCTGTCTTGATAGATTATTTTTGGAACATTAAAGTCTACTCAGTCAAGACACTTGACTCTTTAGGACAGGACGATTTTGTGAGAGATTGAAATAGAATACAGATTTATACTCAATTATTTTCATCACCTATAAAATGTCCTGTATTTGCTGTAAGGGTTTTAAATTTTCACACTTTCTTGCTTTCATCAAACCTCAGTAGCCTATGCTAAATCAAATAGTTAGATATTGAGTTTTGGCTGAATGGTGTTTCTAGTAAAGTGACAGCCAATGGCTGCAATTGAGAAAATGTAACTTATTTTAGATTAATTTTGTAATATATGTTTCATTTCAAACTATCTGGAGAAAGCTATAAAAAGATGTTTGTATGTGAAAAGTGCTGTTGGATTCTCACCAACGTTATCCAAACTTTCCACGTCTACCTCAAGACTTCAATATAAAGCATAATTAAATATATTTCAATGCTCAAAATGTTATTGTAACAAAAACTATTATTATGATTTTCTTATACTTGATCTTATCACTCTGATAGAAAGTACTCAGAAATTACCTGGTGGCAGTATATTACCAAAATAACTGTTTTCCTTTTAATTCCTCTACTACTCTGCTCTGTTCTGAGGTATACAAATAGAAAGTGTTTCACTTCTTGTTATCTTCTCTTTTGGGGCTGTAAATTTGAGAAAGCTGTGAGTGTGTGTGAGCATGGAGGATATGGTAAAATCCATCAATAGAAGGATTTCTTTTCTTTTGGGAGACTGGCGGCCCTTCTTTGGTTTTGTACACCTGTAAGAGTCTTGCCTTCTTAATCCAGTGAATATGCAGTTCATTTGATAGCAAATCCTGACATAAATATGGCAGTAAAGCAACATGGTTTAAGAAGGCTACTGGATTAGTTATTAAATGGCTATGAGTAAAGTCCTGACATTTCCTGGCCACATTTTCCTCATCTGTGAAATGAGAAATTATCCAAGACTTTGCCCCAGTGACACCCTCATCTTATTCACTCTTCTGCATTGCTGCCACACTCAAATTTTTAAAAATATTGTTGTTTATGCTATTGCAACACTGACAGTTGATATGTTTTTTATTCTACCTTTACATTCAAAGTTAATTTAAAGATCTTCAATTTTGCTACTTAATTTTATTTTTATTGTGAAGGCAACAAAGTTGATAATCTATTTAAAATCTTATGTTGAGACATGGATTATGTTATTTTATATCAAATAATTATGTTTGAGGGTTTTGTCAGAAAATAAAATGTAATTCCATAACAAATCAACCTTTGTCCAAAATCAGAATTTAAAAGAACAAATTTTTCCTAATTTCTGCGTAGGTTTTTTTGTTCATGAGAAGCCTGTGGTTGAATGAGAGGCAATTGTAAATTTGCAGGGCTTGGAGCCCGAAGACCAGGAAGCAGGGCACAGATTCTGCTGTGAACTTTGAGCAAGTCACTGACTCTGACCTCGCCTCAGTGTTCTCGTCTGTGCAATGGGGATGACATCCCTCACAACGAGTCAAAAGTTATGGGAGGAGATGCCTGTGGCTTTGCGGATGCTGGATACAGTGTCGGTCATAGTGAACGCACAGATATTCTTTTAAAAAGATAGATGATACGATAGAGACCGTCTTTCCTAAATGCGTGCCTTTTGCTAACTTGAAAAAAAAATGATATTTACAATACCTGACCAGCTGGTAAAATTTTCTAGCTTAGTAATGAGTAAGGCAAGTTTAGGGTAATCGTATGAGCAGGATGATTAAATAGGTGGTAACATTTGGAGACTGGAATTTACAAACTGGATATGAGCAGATTCAACTTGGGACGTAAAGGTGAAAGGAGGCATGTGTCCCTGTGATGCATCTTCAAGGGTTTGTAGGTCCTATATAGTAATTCCACACAGTATAGAATCAACTAGCACTCAGGAGCCAGAGAGAGAGTCTGCGTGATAATAGCTGGAGCTATGGCAGGCATTACTATCATTCTTCATCTGTAATACATTACATACATTAGATATTATATCACATATATGTATGTTTGTATGTATACCTACACAGGATACATACATGAATGTAAAGTATATGTGTACATATGCATGTGTGTGTGTCTATAAATTCACATATATATATATATATAATGCTGGTATGATATATTAATACAGTAAATAATATGTGTGTAGTACTTATGGAGAGGTAAAATCTGACAAAGCACTGCCTATACTAGGAGAGACTTCCAGGTCATCTTCAAAGGAGAACCTAAACAATCGATAGACAATTGATGCGCTATTGATTTTTCTTCCTGTTTTTCAAACCGGTAAAAAAGGAAGGATCACTTTATTTTATTTCATAGCTAGACACTGAAATAGATGGGGAAGCATTTTTCCTTCTTATCCAATATATCTTGCAGGAGGAGCCCATTTCTAAGTTTCTCAGTCAATACTTTTTCATTTAGATTTGTTATACATTGTGAGTACTACTGTGGCTAAATTAACCGTTTTTTTAAAAAAATATTAAATAATAGGCTAAAAAGGTGAATTTTATGAAACTAAGTTTTAAATGATATAGAAAAGTGGTAACCTAATTTATTATTTTAAAATGTTTTCCTTATTCTTTAGCCTCCTGTATCTAAATGTCAATTTAATACTAGTCATTAAATAAGCATATTAGTAATAATTAGTACATAATAAATTTCAGTGAGACTTAAGTCTTTATGTGGAGGTGAATTTGAACGTTCCACCATTTCTTGTAATATGTATCATTTAATATTCCCATGGGGTAAATTTAAAAAATGG
>NW_017731448.1:2343572-2362248 GCF_001890085.2 Hipposideros armiger | reverse complement strand
CTCAAAGTGTCTATCATTAATATACACATAAAGTATATTGATTTATTAGAACCTCCTGAAGAGAATCGTAGAACGCCAGTTAGCTAAGGAAAGGAGATGACCCACATAAAGGACTGGCAAACCTTTTCTGCAGAGGGCCAGGTGGTGAATATTTTCAGCATGGCGGCCGTACTGAAACGACTCAGCTCTGCCTTGCCGTGTGAAAGGCGCCAGAAACAAGATGTAAAGAAATGGCCCCGGCTGGATTTGGCCTGCGGACCTGAGTTTGCTCACAGGGGTCCTACATGATAGGAGAATAATTTTGATTTCTAATTACACTGCTGCAACGAAAAGCTTGTGTCTCCATGAAGTCCTGTAGCTGTATGAAAACTGAAAAACTCCCATCAGTCATCTGGATACCTTCAGCAAAGGCCAAACATCTGGATGTTTGGAAATCTAAAGTTTAAAAAAACACCTATTACGTTATCATTATGATTATTACTAAGCTTTTGTATACTTCAATCCAAGAGTGATCTCAACATATTCAAAAAGCTGGAGACACAGTAAAATTGTACCTTTTGTTTTCACTTTGAGTCTGATATTTTGAAACAAAGACCAGTGGAGGGAAAAGATGTTTCTAGCAAAAGACAATGTATTTTTGAGTATTGGCTACACTCTTAAAGCCATCATTATTAAAGCCACAATAGCACTGAGTTCATTTGATATCAATCAGTTTGCAAATTAAAGATGTTTTGTTAGGAGATAAAACCAGCCCCGTGATAACCACATACAGCCACCATCCACATACTCCACACTTGACCCCTGTCTGAGTTCTAACTGTGGAAAGACAAGCTTCAAAGGCAATACTGACTTCAGAAAGTTGATGGATGGTGCAGAATCATGTCCTCCTGGGTTTTGTTGTGGCTGTTAATATTACATGATAGCATGTGGAAAGTATGTCCTATAGCAAAACTCTTCCTGTGACTTCTCCTCCTTTTCAAAACCGTATTGGAAAGTGAAACTGGGCGCCATATTGAATTCTAGAATGAAAAGAGACCAGCTGTGTATTGAGAGCCTAGTGAAAATCAATATTAGGATATTTTTGTATTTTTTGCAAATACTAGAATATAAAGTCTTTGTGTGTGTGTTTGTTTGTGGAATGAATTCCAGCCTCTTTCTGGAAGATCCCTCATACTTAACGTTAGAAGCACCTTTATCATTATTTCACAGTGTAGGAAAACTTGCTGACTGCACAGATCTCCTACTGGCACCAGCACCTTACATGGCTGCACTCACCCTGAACTACCCACACCAAGCTCATCAGCCCCTGTCTGTACCCATCCTCACCTGCTCTCAGGTACTCTTACTGAAAGAGACATCATTCTACCTGAGGAAGCTCCTGCTGGTACCAGATTCTGGAGCCTATCCCTTCCTCCCTTCTCTGAGAGTACTCCACTAGCCACCCTTGCCGTATCTTCACTTTAACTTATCTTTTCTCTTTTTTATTTAATCACAAGAATTTAGTCAAGCCTCTCTCATCTTAAATCCTCTCTCTCTCCCTCTCTCCCTCCCTCCCTTTCCTCCTACAGTTCAGGTGCAATTTTTCCTCCTCCTCACCTTGGCCAAGCCCCATACAAGAAGCCCCTCCCAGATCTAGGTCCTTCTAATCTTCTGGACGTTTGTGCGTTACCTCCATAGCACCCAATTTCAATTATCCCATTTTCTCTCCAGTGAGTTCTCAGTCTTTTACTTGTATTTTTGAGGGCTTGACCACACCACAATATCTAGTAGTAGTTCCAGATTTCTCCCCATCAGGAATGATGGCTGGTCAGCAAGGGTCACCTGAACCCCACTCAGGCCAGAGAAGAGACAGTGAATCCCAGGATTTGAAAGGGGTCCAGAATAAAAATCAGCTTCCCCCAACCCTCATGATTCTCAATGCTGGCTGTACCGTAGTGCCATCTAAGGAGGTTTTAGACATCTCATGATGTCTGCATCACCACCAACCCTGGCGCTCCCACCCCCAAATCCTGATGTAATTGGTCTGGAGTACCAAGTGCTAGAATAGAAGTGAGCTGCTGTCTACTGGAAGGCTACCTCCCTGATGGCAATAGGATCAATTATTCAACTTTGCTTCCCCATCCACTGAGCATGGCCTGACACGTGGTATTTCCTTGGTAAGTCATTTCTGAATTGGATAGCTTCATTGTGAATTAATTTCCAAAGGTAAGAACTCATTGGCAAGTTCATTAATTATAATCATAAGTTTCCTGATATTACCTAGGTATATCTTTTTTTAAAATAGTTTTTTGTTTTTGTTTTGGATTATCAGCATCAATCTTCCTGTTGTGAAGATTTTTTTTTTCTAATTTCACAACTGTGTGTGAATTACATCTCATATCATTCCTGAGGGAGACCAATCTCAATTGCTCTAAAATGGCTGCTCTCAGGACACCATGGTGCAGGGAGGAGCACATTTATTCTAGAATCCGACGGACCAGGCTCGCAATTCCAACGCTGCTACTTGCTGAGACACTAGGCGATTTACTTAACCTCTTAGAATGTCATTTTATTTAGCTATGAAAATTAATGACGCTGCAATGGGAAGGGGATATAGGACACTTGCTAGGTGGCTGCCATTTTATCCTTTCTCTTTTCTGATGCTCACAGCCCTGGGAGGAAAGTAATATCATCATCATCATCATCATCACCACCACCACCACCATCCCTGTTTTATACATTTAGAAGGAGGATTAAAGACTTTCCACACTTTAAAGATATTCACAACCACCAAAATCAGGACTGACTTTTCTGAGATTTCAGGAGGATGAGCTGAAAGTGCCTGAGAAAGTTTTCATTTCCCCCTTCACCCTTTAGCATCTGCATTAGCTAATCCCGAATTTCTCAGTTATGAAGAAATGCAGAGCCCCAAAGAACTTCGATCTTGCGGATGAACATGGTGGTGTGGTATTTTAGACCAAGCTCCACTGGCTACCTCAGTAAAAATCATCCTCCGTGGGGTTTGCGGTGGGCCAGCCCTAACCCAAATGATGTCCCTCAAAACGTGCTCAGATGGCGTGTGTGGGTCGCGGCAATGAGGGTGGTAGGGCTGCTTTCTGATGAGCGTGGCTTGACTGGCCTTGCCTCCCCAGGAATTCCTGTAAGCCCTGGTGTGAGAAGCCTGGCTGTTCCTCCATTACACATTTCAGTGTGTTTCATTATTTCAGTTTTTGCACTTAGCAAAATAAGAGTTTTTTGGTTGTTTCTACTTCCTCTTAGCATTAACATTTTTCATTGGAGTTACTTTTTGTTTTCTTAATGGCTACTGACATTTGTATGATAATATTAGACAACACTTACATACTCCTTAGCAGGTACCATGCCCTGTTCTAAACACTGTGTGTGTATATATATATATATATATATATATATATATATATATATATATATATATATTTTTTGGCACCCGGGTTGCCAAAAAAATGAATACAAGTGGCCACTTTGGTCGACGTTGCTCAAGCAATAGTTCACCATAAACAGAAGTGTTTGGACGCTGATGGTAACCACTTTGAGCACCTCTTTTAATTACAGAAGTCAAACATGACTTGTATTCATCTTTTTTAAATCAGCATATAGTATTACAATTTTAATACAGTTTCCCTTTCTTAAAATGTGTACATATTTTTGGTACCCTCTGTATATATATATATATATATATATATATATATATATATATATATATATATATATATTAACACACACACAATGGAACTCATTTATTTCTCATAATAACTTCTTTTCTGCCATTTTATAGATGAGGAAACTGAGGCCTGTGGAGGTAGAGCAGGGGTTCTCAGATGTTAGNATATATATATATATATATATATATATATATATATATATATATTAACACACGTATATATAAACTCATTTATTTCTCATAATAACTTCTTTTCTGCCATTTTATAGATGAGGAAACTGAGGCCTGTGGAGGTAGAGCAGGGGTTCTCAGATGTTAGGGTACACCAGAAGTCACCTAGAGACCTTGTTAAAACAGATTTCTGGGCCCCACCCTGAGAGTTTCTGATTCAGGAGGACTGGGCTGGGGTCTGAAAATTTGCATTTCTAGCAAGTTCCCAGGGGATGCTGCTATTCTGGGGACCACTTGAGGGTCACTGAGGTCGGGTGAATTGCCCAGGGCCACAGAGTTAATAAGGAGTAGAGAGGCTAGATTTGAACCTAGGCAAGCGAGCCTCAGAAGCCTCTGTGTTATTCTGTGTAATAACTAGACAGCACTGATATGCCTTCATAAGCACTCCTGTGTTGCCCCACAAGCCAGCCTCTACTTCTCTCACATAGATGTGCATGCTTCCATGGGCATCTGTGCATGTGTGTGGATGAATATACACATGTATATACTAACCAGACACCCCACTGAGTCCAGTTGTGCATCCACTGAGAATAACCATTAGCAAATTCTTTTAATCGTGCTCATACTTACTTGAACAATTACGATCATTAGTTTGTTTTACTAACAGATCTCTGAGTGTATCAGTCATTATAACCTGTTATACGGAATTAATGGGCCTGTGTTTGAAAAGCACATGTGATTGCACACTCATTTCCTAGAAGTAACTCAGATGCTATACGGTTTGACATCATGGTAAGTGTAATTAATGCATGAGGATTATAGATTCTTAGTTATCAACTCCAGCCTCTCACCAGACTTATAAATCTCTGAGGTCTAGGAAAGAAGTGCAGGCAGCCATTGCCTGGAGACTTTCCAAGGCATCTGACTCAGCTGGGGGTGGCTCCGCGTGTTCTGAAGCTCTTTCCCACAGCTCCCCCAACCCTGCCCTCCTGGGAGTTCTGTCCGCCCTCAACCTTCGCCTTCCAGCCACACACAAGCCTCTTCCATGCTTCACAGGAGACCTTCTCAGGGGTACAAAGACACCACCCCCAAGGTTCTAATCTCAAGCTGCACCTTTCCTCTGACTTCCTGATTCCCAGTACACCAAATCCCACCTTCCTGGCCCTGCCCTGCCTGCCCGTTCTCTAACCTGGCACTGTCCCCTCTCACAAATACAGTGTCCCAATGTGAATGAAACGTTCCAGAGGGACCCAAGAAAGAAAATCATAGCCTTTGATCTGGAAATGGATGCTGAGATTAAATGTGAACCATTTCCACTGGCAGTCTCCCAGATACACTTTGAACGTGTTTTGTTCCCACCTGGCTGTGGCTCATTTTCTCAGACGCAGGGCTCAGGACTTCCTGGCACTGGATGCGATGCCAGGGTTTTCCTTTCTTTGGTTTGGTTGTGATTGTACCGCCCTCTGCTGTCCTTCAGAGCTCTTAACGTTTGCATTTTCCAAGAGAAAGGGAAGTGTGATTCACGGGAAAACATACTATCTGTTGATTTAAGACAATAATAATTGTCTTCCTCATGGTACACAGATGCTGTAAGCCCCCTTTACCAATGTTGCCTGGTCTAAATAACGCAGTCTCACAAACTGGCCCATGTTGGCAACACAGGATATTTTTACGTTAGAGCTTTGCAATTGATCTAACAAAATAGTTTCAGGATCCTCTCAGTATTTTTTTTTTGAAAGCTGTTATCTTGAATCATAAACTCTCAGAGCTTGAAGACACTCTTTGAATTACTAGGCCAACCTTTTCACAAACGAGAAACCAAGGTTCTGAGAAGTTAGAAAAATGTTCCAGATGCATAAGCAGTGTCAAAGCCAGTCTGTGAGTGTCCGAGGTGAACCTAATTCATTGTGACATGTTTTTATTTTAGTAAATCAAATATATTAATTTTGGAACCTGAGATATTATAAATTTTCTGGGTCTTTTATTTTAAGCCAAAATAAATGCTAAACATTTAGTTAAAAATTTCTCAGTAATTTAATTATTTTGGCATTTATTAAGTAAAATCCGTAAGCTGTGATCGGTGCCATAAAAGTCCAATTTTCAGTGTTTATTTTCTTATGTTTTCTTGTTATGCTTGGTAATGCAGCTTCTGACAGAAGTAAACATATTAACAGAATTGTTGTAGCCACTCTCGCTTCATATATGATTACTAGAAACCAAAGAAAGTTTGGAATTTGTCCATAAATATTAATATTGTCTGAATCCAATCCAGTAAAATCATCTTTATTTAGTTAAAAAATATGACTTTACATGGAATATAAGGTTTTCATTCAATAGAACACCACATATGCTGTAAAACACTGACTAGATCTTACAACTCCTAACTGGAGTGGCTTTGCAATTTACTTATTTAGAATTCGAGGTTTTCACTGGCTTCCCGCCAAGAGAAGGAAGGGACACACATGCGTTTGAATGGAGGAGACCTGTCATATTTCTATCAATTGTAGCAATTATTCCAGTTCCTGTTGCAAAATGTAAAGCTTTGGAAACTTTATTTTAAATGTTTCCTAATTTCGGAATTCTTATGCATTCAGGTCAGTGGAGGCATTGTCATCTTTTCTCTGCATACTATTCCAGGATGCTGCAATTTTGTTAAATCTGTCATTCAAATGTATTGAGATGCAAGTAGGTAAAAGTAATTTCTTCAAGCGACTTATGTTATAGAACTAGAATTCTCAGAGCTGGAGGGGATTGTAGCAGTTGTCAACTTCAGTTGCCCCCTTTTGGAGGTGAAGAATAGGAGAAATTCAACGGTGTGATGACTTACCCAAGTAAGAAACAAAACCAAGAGCCAACTCGGGTTTCTGATTCCCGGGCCGGTGCTCATTACACTCTGCCTAAAGTACATCACCTAAGCCTCCTTATGGAGCTTTTTGTGAACTTAAAAATGATGGAGAGACATGTCACAGAAGCTTGAGGACACAGCTCATATTTCTTCCCTCATTACCAGGGGCCAGGCTTAGATTAAGACTTCTCTTGTTCTGAAGCCAATGTTTTGTGATATTTTTGGTATGTCTTATCAATATCCATGTCAGTTCATTCTTTTGCAAAGTCTTGATTTCCCACTCCTTAACTGCAAAGTAACATAATTGAAAATTCTAGGGAGAATTCGCATTTCAAAAAAAATTTTCTTTTTTTTTTTTAGCTGAGCCATCCTGCCACCTGTTGGCAGCTCAGTGGCAGCTCAGCTTGGGCTGGGAATCGAACCAGTGACCCTGTTGCTCAGAGCTCATACTCTTGAGTGAGCTTTTAACCAACTGAGACACTCGGCCGGCCCTTCACATTTCAAAATTTTTTAAAGGCTCCTTATTTAATGCCAAGTGTCTAAAGTTGGGAAAGTCTTAGAAAACATATATGAACTTTAACTTTTAATACTTTGAGAAAGTAGTGGTTATGGGGTGTATATTTCAGTCTTTTAAGTATGGGGTAAGGAAAGGTAGCGCCAACATTTTCTGCGATCCTCTCTTTGCTCTATTTGACATGCACTAAGACCTAAACTTGTCCCTGGTCTATTTCGGCATCAGGAAAATAATGTTAAAAAGCAGAGAGGATTGAGATAACAGAGTATAACTACACATTTTTTTTTTCAGCTGAGCCATCCTGCTACTTGTTGGCAGCGCAGCGGCTGCTCAGCTTGGGCCAGGACCCGAACCGCTGTTGCTCAGAGCTCAAACTCTTGAGCGAGCTCTTAACCAACTGAGCCACTTGGCCGGCCCTGAGATAACAGAGGATAAATGTATTGCTTCTAGAAGTCTCCTGACATTGCAAAGAGACAAGCATTCTCCTCTGGGCTGTCCCTGTGGCTTCATATGTTCATACTAGGAATATGCTCAGGGAATGATGGATCAGATGCCTGATAATGATGGGAGGCAAGATTCTGTCCATTTCATTCTGTCAACTTCACCTATGACAACCTTTCCAACTCCCTACTTGGTGAACACTTTCTCATTCTTTAACATTCAGTTCGGCCACATCCCCTCCGTGAAGACCGTCTCGTAGTCCCTTAATCGTGAGATGGGGAGCCCTGCTCTGCTCTGCATTTATACAGCTATTGTGTACGTTTCCACCCTAACATTCAGTATATTGCATTTAGATTATTTCTCTGTGTGGCTTTCTCCTAGATCTGACACATAGGAGGTGCATAATAACTGGAATTATGTTAAAGCAGAAATCTTTATTTTGGCCATTCTTGGTACTCATTTAAATAGTTTGTATCAAACAAATAACAAGTCAAATCATTTGACTGTTAAGTGGCATGCATTGTTCCTAGTTTATCTTGGAAGGCTCACCTGGAATTTGTTTAAAATTCAGCGTTCTATGAGTTTTAATGGCTGCAGTGGGCAATTGGTAATACCTGCTGTGGATATTTTGCAAACTGAAAGTATACGAGTATAACAATACAAAGATTGTTAAGGACCTTGGCCAAGCCTTTGTCCTTGTCCTTCAAGCAGCTTAAAACTCACCTCTGTGGAAAACCTATACCTTGACCACCTCCACAAGATGAAGTCATCTAAGCTTGCACTGTCCAGGTTTAAAATATTTAATTTCATAAGAGAATGTTCACATGATTTCTCTGTGCTTCCATTTTCACACCTGTAAGATGGAGACAATAACGACCCCATGAGGTTGTTGCAAGAGATACAAGCACATGTCGATGCCTGACATAGTCACTGCTGTGTAGGTGTTGCTGCTGGTTGTTAATGCAAGATTGAGTTAGGAGCGCCAGATTTACAAAATAAAAATAAGACTTCCAGTTAAATTCAATTTTTAGGAAAGCACATAATTGGTTTATTACACATATGTTTCGTGCACTACTTAGGACATACTGATGCTAAGAAATGATTTGTTACCTAAAATTTAGATTTTAACTGGTGTCCTGTATCTAATCTGGCAATGAGTGAATGAAACAAACTTAATTGATGGTTAGGAATGCAGCTTTAAAGAGCTGTTTTTATCAACTGAACAGAATGTATAAAGCCCTCCAGCAGGGACCTTCTCGGATTGATGGAACACCTTGAGATGGCTTCTTGACCGATTGCACTGTCGGCTCAGGCAATGCAGTAGGTGCCTGAGACTGAATCAGGAATTCTGGGTGAACCAAAGATTCAGAGTTCTGCGGGATCCAGGGGGCCTTTAGTTCCAAGGTTTAGGTCTAGGTTTAGTCTTTCCCCGACCTGCATGGTATGTGAGAAAGGCCAAACAGAATTTGTAGTCGGAATCATAGATAGAGTGATGTATCCAGAATATGGCTGGCTGAGTCTAACTGGTACACAGTACTGTTCAAATCACTGGTCAGCTAAGTAGGGAATAACTTTGCTGGATCTGTGAAAGGGCTTAGAGGCAAGGCAGTGAATGTCACGGGGAGCCTGTTCATGTAGGGTTTTCTACCTTGCTTAATACTTCTCAACTTCTGAGAAGTTATCTGGCCTTTGCTTGTTTAGAATTTTCAAGGAAATAGCAAAAGCACCGTATGAGAAAAGACCAGTGTTAGTAACATAACTTTAATTTGAATGGTGATTCAGAAGCCTGGACCACTATCCTCAATTATTAGGTTTTTAATATAACTTAACCAGCGAATTAAGTAACAGTAAATTTTTATATCATGATTTCATAGTGACCCTAAATTAACCCTTCAAATTTCAGAGCCATCCTAAGCCATTCTTGTTACCCTTGTCACCACTGATTTTTTTTAATGCAGCTCATTGCTTACAATTTCTTATTTGTCTGTTGGCTGAGCCATTTATCCCTAGAAATTGTTAACTGCAAAAAAAAAATACTAAATTTGTAGACTTTTCGAAAGTTTCCTTATACTTTTGGAAAGCTTACATCTGGTATTCAAGTACATTTAAAATCAAAGTCTCAACACCATCTCAAGAAATAAATGGTTAAAAATAAAACACGGAGGGTTTTTTTTTTCATTTTTACATATTTTCTCATGTTGGGAGTCACCCAAGTAACATATGGTAATGATTTAGGGTTCTGAATCCTATACAGTTATTTTCATCTTAATAGTATTGGCTCTCTTTGCTTCAAAATTCACCAATCAGCATATAAGTTTGCCAGTCCACACCCAGTCCCTATTTTCCTAGAAGTGCTCCTGAAAGTTTGAATATGAGTTGTTATTCTATAGGAGGACCATAACTTTGGAAATCTGAACATCAGAATTTGCTTTTGAAATATTATTTTCTTATTAGAAAAATGATAATATGTGACCCTTGGATATTTTCCCAGCAAAAATCCTGAAAGGTGATTGCCCCAGGCTTCCATTTTCTGTTAGTACAATACTGTTATTTTGGTAATTTACAATGAAACTGAAATCCAAATCATTGACATCTTGAGACAAACCCAGAGAATTACATGTTAGGTTGACAAATGAACAAAGGGGAACTCATTTAGCATTTTTCCTGACCACATATCTCCCTGTTGAGAACCCTCCCCTGAAAACTGGATTTATTCTGAAGTCAATGAGGCCCCACTTTAAGGTCCCCACTTGCCTGGGTCCTTCCAAGATCTTAAGAGAGATCTAGAAGTGTATTCACATAGACTTCAAAAGAATTTGCAGAAGTAAGATATTTGATAATCTCTTTCCAACTTTCCTCTCCGTTTTTAAGAGGACCCCCAAATTGTACAAACCTTGAGCCCCACTAGACCAGGATCCACTCCTGCTTCTAAGAGATAGCTTATTGGGTTAATTACATAACCTGGATTATAAGTGAGATTAGACATTTTTTGTTTGTTTATTGGTCACATGTTGGCCTTGGAGCCACTTTGGGTCTCTGTCCACTTTGCCCCAAGGGAGAGTGGGTTTGTGAGGAGGGTGGGGAGGTGAGGACAGGCCCCTGAACTCAATTCCCAGCCCTTCCCCTGGCGTCCACCTCCTTGCCCCCTTCCCTTCTGCTCCCAGGGCTGACTTTCCTCCAATCTTTACACCTGGAGAGGCTCAAACACAAAGCCCTCAGCCCTAGACCCCAGCAGCACTTTCCCAGAATCTGAGGCCAAAACATGCAGCCCAGTGGCAGCCTTAGCATACATACCTGTAATGAGAATACTCTAATTACAGCAGTAATCACAATCAGAAGGAACTGCAGGTTCTGCCAGTGTGTGGTTGTGGTTGGTCTTCTTGAACCGTCTGTCACCCCACCCCGTGACTGATGGAGTAACTGGGCCTGGCGGAATTGGCTGGATGGTTGGTTGGAGTTGGAGATGCACAGGTGAAACAATGACAAGAGAAGGGTGTCTGTGAGGCAGGGAGAGCCTCTGCAGCTCCACCGGCTTTCATCCTTACCTGGTGGGGGCGCGTAAAAGTTCAGCGCTGCACTTTCCGGTCACTCACATTACTGGCGTCGTGTGACGTCATGAGAGGCAGGTGGTGAAGCCGGGAGAGCCTCAGCCAGACTTCCTGACTTCAGATCCGCTCCTTACATGCGTGTCAGCAGACAACATAATTGCTCAGTGCCCCACTTTCCTCCTCTGCAAAATGGGGCTGTGAAGGAATCCCCCAAAGGGCGGTTGTGAGGACTGAATAAGCAGACCTAAGGCACGTAGCGCCATGGTTGTCACATGGAAAACACATGCTCACCAATGCTGCTGTCCTTAGCCCAGGATTCCTGCCACTGTTCCCCTGTCCCTCTGCTTCTCTGGCACTGTTGGTTTCAGGGTTCTATCTACGCTCTTTATTACAGTCATACTCAACTCACGGTTTAAACTAAGTGGGCTCTAAATCAAATCAAATAACATAAAAGATACTGATTTGACTTCTTTTAAGAAGTAACTATTGGAAGTAAACAAAGTATGTAACACCCTACTCCTGTAAAATGCACATGTCCTGGGGCTTCATTTAGTTTCTCTTGAAGAAGACTATGAGATTTTCTTAAATGAAAACTAATCAAGTTAGTCAACCATACATCATTATTCTGGCTTGAGCACAGCTGATATCAGCCCAATTCCCAGTTTCAGGATCTGAGAAAGGAAAAAGGGGTGGCGGCGGGGAGACAGTAGCTTCTTCCCTCCTTTCCTGGGGGTAAGTCGAGACCAAAGGAAAATTTCCAAACAGCCTGAGTCTGCCTTCCCATCCACGGCATCTGCTCATTATGTGTGCTTCCTTCTGCCCGGGGCACTTATGCCTTTCCTTAGCCCGCTGTGGCCTGTCTCCCTTCAGGTCACCGAGGAGCCAGAATCGCCTGTCTGTTCACCCTCCACACCCAGCACCAAAAGTGCACCTCTGCTCGCTGCAGTGAGCCGTTCCTGGAAAGCAAGCGTGCTGACTTAGCTGAGAACACCCCAGTGACATATTTCACCCTCCCAGCTGTTTTTGCATTTTAACGCGATGCTTATTTACACCAAACAAATTGTTTTTAGGAAATGTTAGAAGTGACAATGTAAAGAATTGAAAGCCTTCGGTCATGCTGGAAAAGTACATAAAGATAGAAGAGGAAAAGTACGGCCAGGGACGATGCTCTGTCTGCTGGGGGGTCTGCTCCTTGGATCCCCTTCTCCAGCTCTGCACCCATGGTCTGTGAAGCTCCCAGGCTCACTGAGTCCTTACGCACCTCCTGTGCCCCAGCATCAGCCTCCACGAGGGGACACAGGACACACCTGCTTAGATCAGCTCTCAGTGGATGGTATCCAGAGGAGGTGGCTTCCATGCATTGGCTCTGACCATGAACAAAAGGAAGAGATTTGCAACAGAGGCCCAGCCACGTGGCTAGTTCTAACCAGAGATGTGAATAGAACTGACTTCACAGCTTATGGGCCCAATCATTTAACTGCTAACTGGGGACTCTTCATACTTCTTTCTCCCATTGTCACATTAACAAGCAGTCTTCCAGGTAACATCCTGGATCTCAGAGGCAGATGACTAGTGTAAAACCACTAGTTCGCCCTCATGTTGCATGAACAAGATGTAAACCTTTATTGGGTGAACCACTAAGATTCTGGGGCTGTTTGTTCCTGCAGCACAGCCTTGCTCCTCCTGACTGATGCACTGTTTATGCTGCTTAAGGCTCTCCCTCTGGTCCCTCCGCTTCCCTCCTCTAGCAATCTGTTCAATCCGTCAGATATCAAGTGGGTGCCCATTCTAGTCAAGGTTCTTTCTAGGTATATAAAATTCAAGGATAAAAGCATCTAAAGTCTTGGGCTTCATGGAAATTTCTATCTATGGAGGAGATAGACTTACACCCAGATAATGATAATGCAGGGCAGAATGTTTCAGTACCAGTAATCAAAAGATACGAAGGACCTTTAAGACTCTTCTAACTTCAAGTGAAAGCAGATGCTTTGGGAGCTCGAGGGAGGTAGTGTGTCTGTGGGAGAGCTGAACCCTTCCTGGAGATAGTGGCATTTCAAGGTGAAGGCTGTAGAGGATATAGACAGGAGAGGGTGTGAGTCAGAACACTCTCGGCTGTAGATATACAACAAAAGGCAGGAAAGGGACAGGGTACCGTACCACGTACCAGATTCTGTACATTTTGTATGACACGCCTCGTCTGATACTGCCAACAATGATAACTATTATTCCTATTTTGAGAAAACCTAGACAGGAGGCAACCTTGGGACACACTGCTGATCCCACAGCCAGAGAGCTGGCCCAGTGTTCCCCAAAGCACGATTCAAGGACCAGTAGCCTCACAGGACAGCAGTGTAATTCCAGGGAAAGTGATATCTGCATTTTCAGGGATTTTCTGTGGTCACATACTCTAGAGAAACACTAAGGCGTTCTCCCGTCCCGCGCAGAACTCGTAAAATCTCTAAGAGGCTAATGTGCAGGGTGAGTCTAGAGGTCTGTTTCGCAAATTGTGTCCCCTGGAACTGATTCAGGAAACACTGTCCTAATATCACACCAGGCTGCTCTCATGGAGGGCAGAGAGAACATTCCTCTTTGCAGAAGCAATGTAAATTCTGAGGGGATGGGGGGCAGGATATGTAGGACTGGGGTGGCAGTGGGGGAGGAGATGTGGCAGAGACGCGCACAAAGCCTTCCATTAGGACAGAAGATAATGGACATCCCTCTATACACATGGCAGCCTCATGCTGTGACTCATCTCTCTGTAAAAAGATGGTCTTTTGACAAAGTAAGGAGGTCCTGTCCACCCTTCAGGATCTGTAACCATCCCACTCCAAGCCCTGGCCTTCAGGATTAGAGAGCAGCTATCAGCCTTAACACAGGCTTCCCTGCTCCAGAATTTACGATATAAACTCTATGCTCTAAATACTCCGGGCTCTGGTCAGTGGAACCCGCATATCTATTTTATCCTGGAAAGGCCCAGGCCTTTCTTGGGAATTTAAATTATTCTGACTTTCAAGAAGACTGTTGTCTCTGCTGTGAATTTCAAAAGCCTATTTTGCAGGTCCCCTTGTATTACTCTTTCTCTGAGGACAGTTTATAGAGGAAGCTTTTCAGGCAGCCTAAATAGTGGAGAAAAGGATCAGAGAACAAGTAACCTCAGGGAATAACAGCCTTGTAATATCATAAAATATGATTTCATTACTTCGGTCTAAAGGTTGTGGTTGCAAATTCTACACATCACTCTTACTAGGAAATAAATCAAGCAAGAAAAACATTTTTCCCTTAATAAATGTGTTTGTTGTACCTCAATGTGAAGTTATACAATGTATTTAAAAGTAATGGAGTTTTGAATAATTCTCAGAAGTATGACTAAAAGACATCTTGATTCCATGTTGGATTAAATGACCCTTCTTAATACAGGGTTTTCAGATTAACCATCATGAGAAGAGCTAGTCCAATTAAGGATGTTTTTGCAGGTGGAATAGTGAAAGAGACTACAGACACTGGGTTGACACACAACACTCAGATGATATAAATTCTCTGTCCGAGTGCAGAGAGGAACCCAGGCAGTACAAGATCTCAGAAGCCTTCATCTGTACATCAGAATGATTGAGTTAGAGATTCAGGGGGAGTCTGGTGGGTTATCCATTCTGCTTTGCTGCCGTAAGCCAGCTCCAGCATCTCCCCTCTGAATTGCATTTCAGCAAACATGTAGCAAGGCTCCATCTCTAAAGCAATGGACACACAGGCAAGTCCTTTCAATCCCACCCTTGGCTTTCAGTTATGTTGAGCCAGGTTTTGTCACTTGTCACTATGATGCACAGAAGACCCATATTCAAGTTAATGGAGGTTATAACACTGAAAGGAGATTTGTTTATCTACCCATCCAAGACAGAAATTTCCTTCAATGCATCATTTTTCCTCCTTTGCATTCACTTCTCAGTGCTGTCTGAGAGAAAGTCATGGACATTCTAAGATTCCCATGATGTTCTTAACCACTTTGACAAAAAATAATCATTGCCATTGGAAATATATATTTTGGTAACACTCTTTATAGGGAAGATCTGGTGTCTCCTCTTAGAAAAAAATAGTCATGCCCTCTTGCATCAGAAATATCTGGGTGTCATGGGCCGGCCAAGTGGCGCGATGGTTAAGAGCTGGCTTGTGACACCAGCTCTGAGCAGCAGGGTTCGGATCCCACATTAGGGCCAGTGATGCTGCGCCTTCTACAGCTAAGATTGTGAACAACAGCTCAACCTGGAGCTGGGTTGCTGTGAGTCACCGGTGATGGCGTAGGCTGCAGTGAGGCTGCAGTGGGCTGCTGTAAGCTACCGTGAGTGGCTGGCAGCCAGTGTGAGTGGGCAGCAGCCGGCGTGAGCTGCCAAGAGCTGCCGTGAGTAGCTGTCCAGTGGCTGGCGACCGATCTGCCTCACCCAGGAAGAGTGCAATGATCATACCAACATGGGCCAGTGAAGCAATGTCCTCCACAACTAGACTGAAGAACAAAAGGACAGCAACTTGTCTGTTCCTCTTTCCCGATTCCCCAACACTGTTCCCCTCCCCCAATTCCCCAACAAAATCTTTAAAAAAAAAATAAAAAAACATATATATATATACACACACACACATACACACACACACATATATGTGTGTGTGTATATATATATATCTGGGTGTCATTTTCAGCATTTAGGGAATTTTATAAATTATAAAATGGTAAACTGTAGAGTCATCTGTAAATAAACCATTACCTTCATTGTATTTATTCATCTATTTTCACTTTCCAGGAAGACACTTACTAGGAGTTAAGGAAAGTTATCCAAAACTTGAAAATAAGGCAAAGTGAGGTAACATGTCATTTTGATGTCATATAGTAAATTGTTTTAACAGGTTCACCCAAGGATTGAGTGCTTGTTTAGGGAGTGTAACTTTGACTTTCTAAGTACTATTGACTAAAGGCCTATATTCTATGAACTTATATGTTAACATGTAGATTTTTGTCCAGTGGAAGTCGAATGATCTCTGTCTTCAGAAAGGTATCTGCCCAGTTGTGCATCTTATCCAGAAATCTTATTACAAAATTAGTTTCCACTGCCCATAGATTCGCACTCGCTTTTGAATATATCTTACTGGTTCCCTCATTCAAGCATTAAAGAAAATGTTGACATTTTGTTCATTCTTTACTTATATGAAAGTCGTGTTTTTCAGGTTTTTTAAATTATACTTTGGCACAAGTAGTTTATAGGGTTTTTTTTTAAATTGGATCTTTGTTCTCTATGAAAGACACATACATAAAACAGATGAAAGTGTTGCTGCTCTGAATCTGATGGACTAGAAGAACTCCAGACAACCTGAATGCACGGCTCTCATATCCTTTGGCCTTGACTGTGGCATCTCTTCCAAGAGGTTCACATCACGGCTCTGCCCCATAGGAGCTGTGTAGACCTATCGAAGTTCTCCATCCTCCTGTTCTCCCATTTCCTTTTCTTACAATGTGCACGCATGTTTTATAGCCATGACGCTGAAAACCTGGCCTCTGAAAGGATGCAGATTCCAGAAGTGCTCTTTCTCAATACGATTTACATCATGCAAGTGGTACCAATGAAGACCTAAGTAGGCCACAGAAAAAAATTAGCAAACTCATTGGCTGCTAATTTGCTTATTCCATTCCAGAAGCTGAATGTTCATCACATTTCAATAAGAAATATTTCCATGTAATGGAACTGGGCCACTCATTTAAACTACAGTTTCATCTTTTAATGGTCATTTCTGCTTGGTAGTTAAGTCATGGCTTGTCAAGGTTATATACACCATCAGCTTCTTTCAAATGTAAATATTGGGTAACTTATGAGTCTCTGCTCTACTCTTTTAGTAAATGATGATGTAATGCCATAAATTTTAAGGAACCTAGCATTAATAACCACTCGTGGCTATCACCAGCTAGATTTGCACTGTGGAAAGAAATGAAATAGCCTGTATTTTAATTCCAATTTTTAGTGACATTTTCTACTATACAGTCAGTTCCAGTGTAAAATACAAGAAGAAAATAAATGAACAAAGTGGTCTAATGGTTAGGCATTGGATGAGAAAACAAATTCTTATTTAAGCTTATAATATGTAATTATGTATTATGCAATTACAATATGCAACAGTAATATTATAATCGTGCATAGAAAAGACATAGAGGGCATAGTGATGTATTTTGGAATGTCTACCAAGCATTTTACTTGACACATCCTTCTCAGCTTCACAACCATCCTGGAGAGTGGGCATTGTTTTAAAATATGAGAAATGGAGGTCCTTACAAAGTGTCTAGTGAGAGTCACACAGCCTGGGTTGTGATGGGGAGGGCAGGTCTGTCTGACTCCAAAGCCTATGATCTGTGATTACAACACAAGAAAATAGCACCCAGTAGTGAGTGAGGTTTCACACTGCAATGAAATGTGGTACATATGTCACAGAACAGATCACTTTTGTTGTGTATAACAGATGCTGTCACCTCTCTGAGGACTTTCTTTTAAGTAGTTGTAGCCATTTGGAGTTCTCAGGTAACTAAAAAGAATTATCTTCCTTGCAACACCCTGGGTAATTTTATGACCTTCATGCAGCTAAAGAATTCTGGACAGGATTTGGGGCATGAAAGTACCTCAATCCTGACCCAAAGATATTTGTTTTTCACTAATCTTTATATAACTTTCATGAGTCCAACCCCTCACCCAGTAACATTCTTTCATTCTTTCAGCAAAAACTCTTTGTTGGCGACTGTTGTAGGTACTGCAGATATCATGGTGAACAAAATCCAGATAGTCTCTGCCCTCCTGGTCCCAATATGTTATTATTGCACAATGCTTACAAATTTCATCCATCCATCCATCCATCCATCCATCCATCCATTTATCAAATATCTATTGCACACTTACTATGTGTCAGAAATTGTATTCAGCTTTGGGATACAAAACAGAGCTATGAAAATGAAATAAAGATCACTGCTCTTCTGGGCCATGTGTTCTAGCAAAGGAAAGTAGACAAACATTATATAGTACTTTGGAGGTGATATGTACTATAGAGAAAAAAGAAAAACAAAAAATAGATCATAATAAGTGATATTGGTAGTCACAATATTGCCACGGGTATGTGAAAGACAGTTTGAGGAATATAATCAATAATGTTGAAAAGATTTTATAGGTGTCAGATGGGCATTTGTCTTATTAGGGAGACCACTTCATGGACTGTGTAGATGCCTGACCACTGTGCTGTACACCTGAAGTTGAATAATATTGAATAGCAACTATAATCAAATACACACACACACACACACACACACACACACACAGACACACACTCGCACTCATGGGAAGTGGAGTACAGCATAGGGAACAGAGTCAGTGGAATTGTAGCAGCTACATACGATATCAGAAGGGTAGTAGATTGGGGGAGGGGGTTTATCACAACAACTTGGCTGTTCCCCTTCCCCAATTCCC
>NW_017731448.1:2201652-2343556 GCF_001890085.2 Hipposideros armiger | reverse complement strand
ACACACACACACACACACACACACACACACACAGACACACACTCGCACTCATGGGAAGTGGAGTACAGCATAGGGAACCGAGTCAATGGAATTGTAACAGCTACATACGATGTCAGAGGGGTAAGGGGGTTTATCACTTTGTGAGGGGAATAAATGTCTAACTAGTACATTTGTTTTGTACACCTGAAACTAATTTTTTAAAAAAGAGATATTGAGAAGATCAACATGGGAGGCAAGCAGACTGCGATTTTAAATAAGATGCTGTAGGTAAACCTCATTCAGAAGGTGACATTTGAGCAGATTTGCATGAGGCGAGGGAGTGCTATAGATTGAATGTTTACCTCCTCCCAAAATTCATGTGTTGAAATCCTAACCCCCAATGTGATGGTTTTAGGAGTGGGGCCTTTGGAAGATATTTAGGTCATAAAGATGGAGACCTCATGAATGGGACTAGAGTCCTCATAAAAGAGGCCCAGAGAGATCCTTAGCACTGTCTCTCTGGGAGGCCACAGTGAGAGGACAGCCCTGTATGAACCAGGCAGTGGGCTCTCAGCAGACACTGAATCTGCCAGTGCATTGACCTTGGGGTTCCAGCCTCCAGAACTGTGAGAAATAAATTTCTGTTGTTTGTAAGCCACCCAGTCTGTGGTACTCTGTTATAGAAACCTGAAAGCTCTCAGACAGGGACCGAGCCATGTAGATATTTGTGATGAAAGCATTCCAACAAAGGCAGCAGGTCGTGCCACGCTTCTAAGTGGGAGTTTGGCTAATGTGTTCAGGAACAGTGAGGACTAGTGCATTGGAGCTAAATAGAAAACAGGAAGAGTGGTAAGAACTGGGGCCTGAGATGGAATGAGAGGTCAGATCCTGTGATACATTATGCTCCAGTTAGTCCAGGGAACCCTACAAGGTTTGGAACAGAGGGTGACGTGACCTGGCCTCTGTCTGGTTTCAGTCTCTTGTCAACCAGGCATCATGGCCATCCACATCATAAACTATACTGCAATCTTTGAGAGGAATCTTATTTTATCCCAAGAGAATTGGGATACATCAGCTGTCAACTGTTTCTTCACCCTTTGTCCCGGCAGGACCCCGTCTTAGACATCTTGTGAGCTCTTGACATATTTTGCTGCTTCACTCATAAGAAAACACAGGCATCCAGACTTGTTTCCATCCCTCCCTTGTATCTGACAGACAAATACCCAGAATTCCATAGCCTAGGGCTGTTTCATTATGTCATTCACTAATTCATGATACCAAGATCCCTACACTTGGGTGAAAAGTCATCTGAATTCATTTGGGCTGCTATAACAAATATGCCATAGACTGGGTGGCTTGTAAACAACCAGGATTTATTTTGCACAGTTCTGGAGGCTGGGAAGTCCAAGATCAAGGGACCGGACCGGCAGATTCAGCATCTGGAAAGAGCCCACTTCCTAGATGACAGATGCCCTTTTCTCACTGTGTCCTCACATGGAGGAAGAGGCAAGAGATCTCTTTTATAAGGGCACTAATCCCATTCTTGAGGGCTCTACCATCATGACCTAATTACCTCTTAAAGGCTAATCCTCTCCTAATAGCATCACATCGAGGACGGGGCTTCAATATATGAATTGGAGGGACATAAAAATTCAGTCTATAGCACAAATCTAGAACACTTGCCCAACTTGAACTGAAGCTATCATAACATTCAAATTTAAAAATTCAACATAAATCAAAATACTGTAAATAATATTATTTTATGAAATTAGATACATAGTTGCTTTTTATTAGAAACTCAATAGTGAATCTTTTAATAAAGAATATTTTCATAAAACAGTAAACACTCTTAATTTATCTTTAACTGCATATGTTGGGTAAAACTAAGTGTGACACCTGTTCTTTCAAGGTTTACGGAAGAAAGTCCAGGACATTTTAAAGGGCCTGAGACCTACAGTTTTGTCCATACATAGCTGACATACCATCAAGGGGAGAGACAACCATAAATATGCTTGATTTAAATTCCAAACAGCTAATCAGAGACCACAGTTAAGTTTAGTGAAGATAAACTTGTTTTAACAAGACATTTATGTTTGGTGACAATTGACATTTAAAACAAGCCTTCTGAGACTGAATCCAGCAAGGGAAAATCGAGCCAATTCTAGATAGAGCTGACTTAGACCACCCTCTGTAGATAATCTATCTCCTAATCACTTCCTATTTGGTTAATATTATTATTATGATTAGTGTTGAGATATTATGAAAGCCAAGGATGGCTAGAAGTCAAGTTGGTCAAAGACCCAGAACACTGTGCCTCTTCCTCAAAACTAACTTGGTTCAGAGTCAGGAATCTGGGGTCGGGCCCTGACAGCTGCAGTTCTCGGGACTGTGGATTCCTGGATGCAGATTCTGTTCTAAATGCTTATTTGCATTTCTCTAGGATCAGCAGTAGCTTCTTTTTTTTTTTTCTTTTTTTCTTTTTTTTTAGAGTTTTGAAACTTAATCACTCAGCACTAAGCAAAAGGAAGATAAATAGCAAAGTAAGCTTTGTTGGGGAACAAAAGTCCTATACTCATTTCTCTTGGCATTTCTAAGGTGTATCTGTAGAATTGTGTTGTTAAGCCATGAACAAAGACAACTGTTCAGTCCAGTGTTTTGGAGTTAAAATGGGAGAGGCAGATGGGCTTTATTTTGCTGTGTCTCCAGTCAGCTCAGTCCCCCATTCGGGAACTGGGCAAACATACCACGAATGGATCCATTGAGACCATTCTCAAGGCTGACGTTTTAAAATCTGTGAGTATTTGTTTATTTCAATGCATATTTATGATACATTTGGCAATAATAACTCCACCCCCTCTTCTTGAAATACTTTTTGCCCTTCGTTTGTAGGATTTTCTCTACTTCTGGAACCAAAGCCATCTTGCTTTTCTGATTTCTCTTCTTTCTTCACTAGACATTCAAAATGTTAGTCCTCCTTGAAGGGTCCTTCTGAACCCCCCTGCTTTTCTCACTGTATACTTTCTGGTGTACACTTAGAGTTTTAACTACTTGAAAATTAACAACTTAAAAATTGTATGGAAAACTGTTGCCTTTAACCCTGATATTTTGCCTAGAATCTAACTATATTCCTATGTATACATATCTTCATAAAAGTAACCATTCCTAAATAACTATAATTGTTTTTGGTATTGCTTTTTTTAAACTTATAGATTCCATGAACCAGAGTGTAACTAACTATATTTCCAGCACTACTTTTACTCATTACTTCCTAATATTCTATTTTCTTTCTTTGTTTTTTTATTCACTGTGATTTTCTCATTGAAAAAAATATGTATTGATTTTTTTATTGTTCAAGAGTTTTTTGTGCATTACTAGGCCACTCAGATTTTCTCTACTATGAATTGCCTTTACAGACACTTTACCCATTTTTCTATTGGAGCCTCTGGGTTTTTTACTGGTACGAATTCAATATATATTCTAAATACTCATCCTCTCACTGTTACACAATTTTGAATTCCTCTGTCCTGTTCATAATTTATCTTTCATTTATGGTGACTATTGTCATACAAAGGCCTTAATTTTGAGGAAATCAAATTTACTCGTATCCATCGCTTTCTAATTTCTTTTTGTGTTTCTTTTAAAAATTATTCTCTAACCTGACATCAAAAAGAGACTCTCATATTTTATTCTAAAAACTGTAAAATTTTGTTCTTCAGAATATTTAGATCTTTAATCTCAAGTTTGTATATTATATGCTATCAAATAGAGATATTATCTGATTTCTTTTCCTTATGGGAAACCAGGTTTTTCAATACAAAATATTGAATAGGCCATCTTTTCTCCATTTATTTCTGTCTCCTTGTTTTTATCCCAAACGTCTGTAAGTGCCGGATCAATTTGTTGGTTCATTCTTATGAAGCAGTGAAATGAATGTTCAGAGCGCTGTCAAACAATAACTAAAAGAGTATTTTGTTGTTGATGATGATGTTATTAGTTCTCCTTTATTTACCAACCAAATAATAACAAAATACATTTAAACATGAGTCACACTGGCTTCTGTCCTCTACTTAACAAGATTATTCCTCCTTCCTCTTCCTTCCTCTCCTTCTTTCTCCTTCAATGTCCAAGTATATCCAGTCCTCCCACTTCTATTACAAAGTTTCAGCCCAAGCAGGTGACTGCTTAACAAAACGATAGGCAATCTGCTTCATAGCGATGACATTTAATTATGACTTTTATTTTCTTATTTTAGCTGTAAAGCAACTTGTTTTCTAGAAGAAAAAATAAAACCTCTGCAAAATATCTTGTGTCTCTGTGTCCTCCCCTTGTTGCGTTTTTATAAATTATTTCCTACTCGGAAATGCCTTGAGCCTTGAGGTACATGTTCTAGGAACAGTACTGACATCTCTTCTAGCCCATCCCTTTTTCAATGAAAGAACAGTGTCATAATACAGATGTCCTAGAAGACCCAAGACTGCAGTGGAAGAATGTTCAGGTATGCCCTGGATAGTTCTGTTTATGGGCTTTTTTATTCTGTCTTATTGATCCATTTTTTCTATCCCTATGCCAATATCACATAGTCTTATTGATTCAAAGTCTGTAGTAAGTCCTGATAGCTATTAGAAAAAGTCCTTCCTCCGTATTCTTTTCCAAAATTCACTTTGGCTTTGATCCTTCAAATGAATTTTAGAATCAGTTTGTCAAGTTCTGCAAATAATCCTGTTGGTGTTTTGATTGGCATCCCATTCAATTTATGGACTAATTTGGGGAGAATTGACAACCTTATGAGACTGAATATTTCCAGCCATGAATGTGGTAAACATTGTTATTTAATAATATCTTCTTCAGTGACTTTTGTAGTATTTTTCATACGGGCCGTCCTAGGCCTTTAATAGCTTTTGTTATTGTGTGGGTAAATTTTTATCACATTTTCTAATCAATTAGGGCATATAGCAATATTACCGATTTTTCTGTCATTTGTGTACAGCAACATTGTTTAACTTTCCCTTTAATTCCAAAACCTTATCTAGAGATTTTCCTGATTTTTTTAATGTTGAGTCATGACATTTGCCGATTATTATAACTTTTTTTTTCTCTTTCTTATTCTTACACCATTGATTTCTTTTCTGTTTTTGTTTGTTTTGTTGGTGAGTTGGTTGATGGATTGCTGGGTTAGTTGGTGGGTAGGTTGGTTTATAGTAGTCCTTATAGCTTCTAATGCAATGTTGAATAGTAGGAATGAAGATGGGGTTCTTTTCTTGTCTCTGACTAATAGAAATGCTTAAGTTCCACCATTAATTTGACGTTTGCTATAGATTGGGAATAAATCCTTTCTCTGGTTACAAAATTTCCTTCTATTTACAGTGTGATATGAGTTTCTACTATGAGTGTGTTGAATTTTTTTTTGAATGCTTCATCAGCATCCAGAATGATGTTCATGTTTTTCCTTCTTTAACCTGATAAATCACAGTGGTAGATTTTCTGATCTGTATCACCCTTGCATTCCTGAATACATCCTTACATCATCATCTCGGGAACCTACTGTTCTTCAGAAAATCCCTCCTGGCCCTGCTGAAATCAGCAGAACTTGCTAAGTGGAGATTAAGGTGGAGTGTGGACAAAAGGACGCCACTTCTGGAGTGGAACAAACAGTGTGGGTGGAGTAGTGGCTTCAAAAGCCAGTGAGAACAGGTTGAGTGGCCATAACTCTTTTCAATGATGTTATGGCAAACTCACTGTGTATTAATGATTTAACTGCAATAAAGAAAAATGCATTTTTTGAACCAGTGCTTTTTGGGGAAACAAGTAAGAAAGCAACTAGTGCCACATTTTACTGCCTATGATTAGCAAAAGAAAAAGAGACAATGAAAGTACCTCTAACAAATACAAAGTTATGTTTTCGAAACATCCTTATATCAGCCTCATTTTTACAGGTGATTCTTTATGTAAATTTCAGGAAACATTTTTATTACCCTCTTTCCTGAAATTCCCTACATATGTACAGTGCTAAGGAGTGTATATATTCCAATATAAATGATGATTCGTATAAGCCTCTGCTTCTGTTAAGAAAAGATACCCTCCTCCTCTTCTTCTTAGATACACAATTTAAAATAAACTGCCTCACTTGTGTCTGTCCATATTATTACCCTCCTTTTTCCATCATAAGGATTTTCTCACACATACACATGCACGCACACGCGCGCATGCGCGCGCGCGCACACACACATGCACACACACACACATTTATGTTTATTAGCTTACTGTCTGCCTGGCTGTCTTTCCCTACTAGATTGAAAGTTCCCTGAGGTCAGAGATTTTGACTTCCCTTGTTTTTCCTGATGTATCCCTACCTAAGAGTAGGAACTCAGTAAATATTTGAATGAATGAAATGAAATGAATCTCTCCTTCTGTGTGGTTGATGGCTCATAAAGCCCTTTTTTCTAAGAATGCGGAGAACAATCGTGTTCAGAAGACAAATGAATGTGACAATTGTTGTCTTCAAATTTCTATATATGATGCATGAAAGAATAGAAGAGGATTGCAAAATGGTAGAATTGCTAAGAATTCCAGAAGATTACAAATTGCTGAATAAGGGATTTGATTTTATTGTCTTTTTTGTCTAAGTTTTAAAATCTTAAAGTTAATTAAAATCTTCACAGGGTGTCAGATGAGTAATCTTTAAAGAAGAATGTATGCACAGGGGCAGCAAAAATATATATCCTTTCCAAAGGTTAAGCTAAAAAGTGTAATAACTACTGCTTTGGAGAAATGCCATATGTTAAAAAAATATATTTTAATTTAAGAAAACCCTTCCTTCCTTCGATGGATCTACCCTTGCCAGCACTGCTTACAGACACTTCTCCCAAGTGTGGCAAGTTATTGCTGGAGGGAGCACAGCCTGAGAAGGTGGAAAATTTGGATTTCGACTGTTTTAACAAGGGGGAAAAGCAATTGCCAGTAGAAGCTTTTAATTATATACAGATTGCCCTTTTATTTTGCTTCAGTCCTTTCAGTTCACGTGCCAGGGAAAGGGGAAGTATTACCTCGACTGCTTACCCCGGGGTCTGCTTCCACTTAGCTGCCGAAGCAAGTCTTGTCTTCGTTCTGGAGCGGCTCCCCAAGAAAACCCACTGTGAGAGGAGCTACAGTGTCCAAGACCAGCGGGAACGTTTGTGGAGTCAGCCCAGCTCCAAACCTGCCAACCTGCCACAGAAGCGCCTGGCACTGCGGGGGGATGGGAGGAGGGGGTACTTCCCAGTCCTCGCCTTGGGGCAGGGAGAGAAAGCCAGTGGGGCGCTGCTGGCTCTCCCTAATGCTAGAAGATGCTCGGAGCTGAGTGTGCAGTGGAATTGGGCTAAGTGAGGAGAAATGGTCCAGGTTGGGGGCGGGCGGCGGGCGGTGCGGAGCTTTAGAAATAACAGAGTCGTGAATATAAGAAACCCCAGATGGCCAGGGACCCTGTAGGAAAATGTCTTTTCCCTTGTCACCTTAGCCTCAGGATCCATCTTGTTCCTTCCTTCCCTTTAGTGGGACACAGTTGACCTCCAGCTTTCTGTGCTGTGCTCCCAGATGGTACAAATGTGTCCCTACAGACAAGGCCACCTCCTAATTCCTCGTCTGTACAATTTGGCACCTACTCGCGCTGATTCCTGTGAGTTAACCACTGGGTGAAACTCGGTCCTTCTGAGAAGCGCGCTCTCTCTTCTCGAGGGGAAAAGTATTTGGATGATCTCCCTTTTGTTCTTCGCAGACATTTTGTGTGCTCTCCTGATGCAGTCAATTGACCCAAGGCTTCTAATTCACCTTTCTGCGCATGCCACCCAGTCCCGCGTCACGTGCCCACTGTGAGCTCCCACTCTGTGTGACGGTGTAGAATGGATGTGCTGATAGGATTTTGAGCATCTAGGTGACAGTTCCACTTTCCATACCAACCAGCCTTCTGACCACTAGTCACGTAGCAGGCTCAGTGAGACCCAGTTATGCTCTCTTGCCAGCTGGGAAACTTAGGACTAAACTCCCGATTGTAAAGGAATGGAAAGAGTTCATATTGCCAAGTGAATATCCTTCAAATATAAAACATGACTTAACAATATTCAAATAACTCCGATACAGTAAAATGCAACGGGTCATATTGAAATAGGATTAAACGTCATTGCATCATTACTTATCTTTTCAAATCTAAAATCAAAGATTACTTACTGCAAAATTAAATGAAAGACTATATATAGAAGTAAATGAAGCATGCCTGCCTGCATGTTTTAATGGAATTGTTTAACTGAGGGAGAACTTTAAAAGTCAAGCTTTCTAATACAACTAAAGTAACTGCAGTATTTTGTTGTGGCTGAGAACCCAAAACTTGTTTCATGAAAAAGGAGTTGCTTTCCCAGAAACTCTAGGGGTTTCATTGTTTCTTCCAACAGTATTTTTCAGGAGCACTGAATCTTTGGCTAGTTAAAAGGAAAGAAAGCCAGAGTTAATGTTTTCAAATGCTGTTGCCTGGAATTATTCTCTCTTCTGGAAAAGTAAATCCAAGATGGCAGCTGGCAAGACTGAATATGTTTTTTTGGGTGTTCTTAAAGCTGAATGTACAAATTATTGCTCTAGTAATGTGCATATGGTTTATGCAAGTGATTCTTTCTGCACATAAAACCCTTTATAGCTTTGACCTACTCCTAAATTTTATTCTTTAGTTTGTGATTTAAATACATGCAAAAAGTTACCTAATTGTACAATGAATACAGTGTGTGACTTCTGTCTTAATCTGCCTATTAAAATTTAGTATCTTTTTTTTTTTTTTTACTTTTCATTGTATCTGAAAGAGACCTTCTATTAAAAGGTAATAAACATTTGGTGAACAAATGAATAGATGAATGAATGAATTAGAAGAAACAAATCACTTACTAATTCAAAATGCAAACTTTGTACATGTTAATATTTTTAATTTCTTGAAATGAAACTGTTAGGACAGATTCTCTGAATTCAATTTACCTGTAAAAAGTTGAAGTCCTTTAAAATCTTTCCGCTCTGCCTCACCTGTTTTCAGAACTTGGTAAATGTTAAGTCATTCAGTTCTCCCATGATTGAAGTACTCTTATTGTCTCCATTGTACAGATGAGAATAGCAAGGCATGGAGTGATCACTCAGCTTGTTGGGTGGGTAGAGGTGGAGTGAGGATGGGGACCCCAGCAGGCTGCGTCCAGGACCTGCTTTCTGAAGCAACAGCATTCTTCTTAGAAATGTTAAGAGTTGAGATATCCTAGATAACTATGTACCATAACTTCATGGAAAAGTGTCATCAACAATTAAAACTGTCGTATGATTTTAAATTAGTAATGATTGCTTTTTAATGAGGGAAAACTTTATATACAGCTTGAGATGTGGCGAGAGACTGTGGAAGGAGGTTAAGGCAATTTGGGCAGCGATAGAAACGTATTTGAAATTTTTGAATTGATAAGTTTGAGGGAGATATGCTAATATGATTGATTCCAGGTTAAAAAGCAATAATTCAGGAAACAAATTGTGCAATATTATTCCCCAGTTAGTCTCTAAGAGCTAAACTCATGCTCTAAATTCTGGTATGTCCTCCCTTTCATAGTGTCTATTTGATGGTTCTTTTGACCACAGCTTCTGTAGAGAAGGGGACATCTCTGAAAGGGCCCCCAGATTAGGTAAATCAGCCCTGGAACTTAGGGAGACCACGTACACAGCCACATATACTGTGATCATTTCCACGTCTTCTCCAGAAGACGGAGGTAGAGGGGCCTCTTAAAACCCAGCCATTTGTTATAATTATTATTATCATTAGAAATTACAACTTTCCATGGAACTTATGTACTAGGCATTGTAGCAGTGCTTTCAAGCATTATCTCATTGAATTCTCACAGCCTTCCCTCCCCAGCTGACTAGGGTTAGCAGGCAGCTATTTTCCATTATCGTTGGGGTTGAGACTTAAAATCTGAATGTGGTCATTTGTTCCTTACCTGTACCTACCATTTACTCCTCAGGGATCTCATTCACAAAGGAGAGAGAGAGAGAGAGAGAGAGAGAGTGAGAGAGAGAGAGATGCATTTCCCACATAATGATCTATGTTTTTGATTTTCCTGAATCCTTTTTTAAAAACCCTGTAGCAATAAGTCAACACTGGATTTTCCTGAATGCATGCTGTGTGCTGGCTCGTTTTCCTCCCGGGGGATTTGACTCTGTCACCAGCACACAAGAACTCCTCATTTCTCCTCGACTCCTAAACTACTATGCCTCTTTCCAGAGGGTTCGATTAGAGTGCTGTTTCTGTTTCCTTGTGAAAACACAGCTCTGAACTGCAGCTTTTCTTGATATAGAACTTTGCTTTGGAGCTATTATATGTGTAATCAGCAAGGATACACACACCCGACCGTTTCCTGAAGAGCATGTGGCCAGCTTGGTTCACAATCACTCCTTTTTTTGGCATCTCCTTGTCTATTTGGAGAGTCTTACCACTGTTCAGAGAATTTTTTGTCCATCAAGTACTTTCCGTTTGAAAATGATGCCTAAATGGCTTCTTTTCCTGTTTTAGCCTGTATGCAAAATGGAGTCCAAGTTAAAAGCAGACTTTCTCTTAGTCAGAATCTCACACAAGAGCATGTGCTTGGGTCGCTATGGCACCTGACCATAGCAACGCCACCTGTTAAGAACTTGGTCTTCTTTCTCTGTCCTCCAAGAGGCTAGAACTCATTCTATCAGCAACAGAAATTGATGAAATAATGGACCATTCCAACCATTTAAAATGTGCTTTTCACCATAAGGACAGCTTTTCTCTCTTGTTATGCCTGAGAGTGAGAGTTTTAGTCACTGTCATAGTGTACAGTAATTCTCAAGGCTAAGTCTATATGAATTGAATAAATATTATTTTGCCATGTCGCTCACCTTATAGTTTCAATTTCTTCTTAATTCTTTCTAATAGTTGGGTAGTTAATGTCATTTGGGGGAGCTAAGGCTATCTAAGGACAAATGTGAGCTTGTGTATTGTTGCATTCAGAAATAAATAGAAAATGGAACAATGAGTCTGCAAGCCACAGTCCATGTACAGATAACCTAAGAAACCAGAAATTTTTCCTACATGCAGCTACACTGTGGCCTCTCTCTAAGGCAGGTTCTTGATTCACAAAAAGACGTATAACCAGTTCACTTTTCACTAATGAAGAATATGTCTAAAATGCAATCAAGAGATGTCTAGAATACAAACCACTAAGCACAAACAGTCCATCCTCTCTGCGTGTCTGTGTCATCCAGGTCAAAGCTGGCGGGCTAGGTCTTGGAATGTGCAGGGAGATGACATCCTGGTGAAAAGCAGGCCCATCCACGCTAGACTGTAGCTCCCTTCGCACTGTCCTTGCAGACTTTGGAATATCTCTCTGATATTGGATTGGTTACAGTGGAAGCAGAGAGAAAGATTCTAATCATGCAAAATAAAGATTTCCATTTGTGAGCTCAACTATTGGATCCGTCATCTTTCATCAGTAGAAAAATGGGGGAAATTGAATACTTTGTTTTGTTTTAACCACCCAGAGAAGGGAAGAGCGCAGAGTGTGGGAAATCAATATATCTTACTTACTCCGACAACCCCTCCCTCTGGAGCCTGTAAATGATCAGGGGCAGGCAAATTACTTTTCCATCATATTTGGCCCAAAACTACCCTGGTGAGTGAAGAGTAAAGGGAATCGTTTGATAAGATTTGGAAAATAACATCTGTTTTTCTTAGCATTTCTGGATGAATTTATCAGGCATCCTGTAATTTACACTTTCTGTTGAAAACTATAATGAATACCCTGTATGGACATGAGCCTTTGGGTATTAGTCAGAAGCTGTGTGAAGACTGTGCCGTTGAAGGAAGCCATGTTTGCAGTCAAGGGTAGAACCTTCTGAAATGTTTAATTGTTTCCTCCCTGGAAAAAAATGGCTCTCCATGCCTACATAGACTGCTTCCTTGCTCCATGAACTTGAAAGTAAGTGTTGATACTTATACACTTCCAGCTCTAGGATTCTATGACTCTGAAATTATTCTTACAAGTGCAGTGTTGCTACTATGTATGCGGAACTTACTAGATGCCAAGCACGATGCGAGCAGCGAGGGATATACGAATAACTGACATTTTTCCCTGAGAATGCAAACCAGGCTATCAAGGGTAAAGAACAAATACAGATAAATACTGTTAATCCCTCATACTCACTCAGGATTTACTGCTGTAAGCTTTAGATGTATTGGTTTCCTTAACACTCCTCTCTGTGAGGTAGATTCTACCATTATGTCCATTTTACAAATGAGGAAACTGATCCTACTGGCAAAGGAAGGAGCCAGGACTTGAGCCCAGGTGCACAGGTTTCAGAGTCTGTTTTCCAAATCACTATGCACTAATACAACACTGTGAATGCAGTGGTTGAACCTGTAACCACTGGGTACCATGGGACACAGACATGCCTAGCACATGCAGGTTTGGGGAGGTGGGACTCAAGGTGTAGTCTCCAGCCGTGCTTCTGTCTTTTCAAGGGGGTCACGTCTTGAATGGAGATTTGAGGGATGAGAAAGTGGTTACTCGTTGAAGGAAGAGACCCTAAGAGCCTACCAAGGTGAGGGCACAGCACAGCAAAGACCCCGAGGTGAGAACTGGTACTTGGCGCTGGTGGGAGGGGCAGTGAGAGGCAGGAAAGGAGCATCTATTCCAGGGACCTGAGCAGTGAGACCCAATCCTAGTCAATTAGGAAGGCGACAGAGATGTTGAACGTGGAGTAGCAGATGGAGGAGACCTCATGAGGAACATATCGCACTGCCGTCCTACAGTCCAAGCCTTTCATGCCCTAGACATTTCAGTACTATATTCATGCTCTGACTTGAGAATAAAGCCGTGCAGAGCCCTGGATTCTTAAGTACACGGCAGGAAGGGGCGGGGCATGAAGGGTGGGGGCAGGAATGCCATCACAAGGGCTTTGTAATATTTATCATCAGTAACTGGAAATCTCTCCCATAGTGGTGGTTTTAGAAAAATCAATGTGGCAGCTGTATGGAGCTTTAATTTGTGAGGGACACAACTCTGTATTTCACATTTCCTATAACATCGGCTATCTTCTTGAATTACATACGGATATTTGATCCTTGCAACTCTCTTAATGAACAGTGACAAAGATGTAACAGATTGTTTTCATCAACATTTACAGTTTCTCTCTGCCAAACCATTGGACCAAAATATTCAATAAGATAAACTGGACCACTTGGGAGATTCCTTGCTCTGATTTCATCTTTCTGCCTTTAGAGAGAAATGGTTCTGGCACCAGAATATGAAGCAGAAATAAGAGAGAGAGGCAAAGGAGCTGTGAAATCCATACAGTAAATAACCATCTGTTAACAATTCATCCGACAAATATTTATAGAGGCGTAGGCATGCTAGGTTCATTTGGACACGCAACAACACCCACACATTTGTCCTCATAAGTGTGTACATTTAATTGTTGACTATAATTAATCAGTCAGCCTAAACGTGAAAAAATCAAATTCCAAAACCATTTTTTGATAAACATCCTGTTACCATCATGTTCACTAACCTATCTTTCAGCAAGATTTTGAATCTCTCTAGGCCTGTTTGCCACATGACCTTTCCTGAATGTTAATTATATTTGCACGTTTGGGTGGAAAGGAAAAGAGGAAGATGTTTGAGGTGGGATATCTGGTTCAAGTTCAGGTTCAATTAATAGTTCTGGTTCAAATCAGGTGTTTCTCTATAAAAAGAGACATGAAACTCTGGATGATCTTTTTAATCCTTTTTTAATATGAGCATACTAAGAACATATTACTTCATTTTTTTTCACCCACATGCTCTCCCACCTGCCTCGTATTTGTGTTTTCAGCATGGAATAGGTCATTCTGGCTGACATCAGCAACAAACAGCCCTCACCTCTCACAACAATTTCCCATTATGTTATCTTACCCAAATTTTTGAGTCAAGTTCTATTTGGAATAGGCGCTGTGATAACTATGCCTTTCTCACAAATACACTCGTTAAACTGATTATTACAGACCCAGGCAGCCTCAAAAAAGCAGACATGCTTCCCTAAATAATACCCGTCAACTTCTTCACTAATGTTTTGTTCAACTGTTTACAATGAAAGCGGGGTACTAGTCCACTGTTGTGATGATAAGACCAGTGCATTTCCTAATGTTAGAAACAAGTCAAAATCCATTGTTCTCACTTCCTGTGCAGGGTTTAGTTGACCTCATCCAAATTAGGAAAACTCTTATCTTGAAAGTTTGCCCTTACAAGTTTGATAGAAAATAAAAACAATATGATTATCAAAGACCTTGGTTTATTTTTCATCATTGCTTGGGTCTACATATTTTACATGTAAGTAAATAAAATTTGCAACATTTACTGTGCATGTTTTATTTCAAAAGAAATATACATTTTAATTTTTTAAAATATGTAAAATATAAAGGAGTTCCAAAAAAGAAAAAAATTTGCCTGTAATTTTATATCTTAAAGGTAACTAGTATTAATGGGAGGAGGAGCTTTTTCTGCATATGTGTATATTTATATAAATTTGTATAAATATAAATATTTATAATGAAATAACTCTCATATTACTCTGCATTGCTTTACTGGATTATAAATGAGTTGGGACACACAAATTACATATGTTCTTTGTCCTTATGGGCCTATTGTAAAATAGTAGAAGTAGTTAACCATTTCTTTCCCACCTTAACTTATATATTTTTTTGTTCCCTCTAAAATAAAAATGATCCCAGGGAAAATAATGTATGTAAGATAAGGATTATCAAAAATTTGAACTATTAAATTTGTCACTCATATAGCTAAATGAAAATCATTATTTCTATTTTCTTAAGATAAAGGGCTTAATATGTGGCTATTTTGGAAGTAGCATAGAGTGGAGGGAAGAGAACTGACATTTATGGAATATTTACAATATGCCAGGTTTTGTGATAGGGAATTTAAATCTGCTATTTTACTTAACTTGTACAATTTTAAGGAGAATTCAGTATTATCCATTTGACAGTTAAGGGAAGTAAGATTCAGAGGTTTTCAACAGTTTGCCCAAAGTCACACTGTTAAAATATGATGACATAGAAAAATAAAAACATTTATAATTCCACTGCCAAAGTAACTACTGGTAATTGTGTCATATATTGGGTTGTCAGAAAAATCATGACGCATGTTTGCAGTAGATGGCACTAGTTCATGTTTGGAAGTACTAGAGTCATTCGCATCTATGTTATTGCTATGTCATTTGACAGCTGACAGCTCTAGCTTCATTCTAAAAAAAAATTCAGCGATTTGGTTGAGTTGTGGAGATTTTACAACAAGTTGAAGATGGAAAACCAAACTGTGTGTTTTTGCCATATTTTACTGTTTTACTTCCATAAAGGGAAGACTAAGTGTCAAGCTTGTGAAAAGTTGTATAAAGTTTACGGTGACAATGCTCTACAAGAACGTCAGTGCCACAATGGTTCACAAAATTCCATGCTGGTGATTTTGATCTCAACGACTCTCGTCAGTCAGGGAGGCCCACTGAGGTTGATGGCGACAAAATAAAGGCATTGATCGAATCAAACCCACGTTACACGACACAAGAGATTGCAGAAACATTGAACATCCATCATTCAAGTGACCATGACCACTTGAAGAAGCTGGGATAGGTTAGCAGCTCGATATTTGGGTTCCGCATGAACTCAAAGAAGTTTGTTTGATGGCACGTATAAACATCTGCAATATGCTCTTTAAATGTGAGGAAAACGATTCTTTTTTGAAGTGACTGATAACTGGTGACGAAAAGTGGATTGTTTACAACAATGTGGTGCACAAACGGTCTTGGTCCCGACGTGATGATTCGCCTCAAACAACATCGAAAGTAGACATTCATCAGAGGAAGGTTATGCTCTCAGTGTGGTGGGATTTTAAAGGTGTCATGTTTTTCGAGCTCATACCAAGGAACCAAACAATCAATTCGAATGTGTACTGTTGGCAATTGGACAGTTTGAACGAACTCATCATCTGGAAACGTCCAGAGTTTGTTAATTGTAATGGAGTTGTGTTCCATCGCGACAACGTGAGACCACACACAAGTTTGATTACCCATCAAAAATTATTGGAGCTTGGATGGGATGTGTTGCCACACCCACCATACTCGCCTGACCTTGTGCCATCAGACTTCCACTCGCCTCGCTCTCTTCAAAACTCCTTGCGTGGTATAACGTGCAATTCAGATGAGGCTGTAAATCAGCACCTTGTTCAGTTTTTTGCAAATAAAGACAGTCCTTCTATGAATGAGGAATTATGAAGCTCACTGAAAGATGGCAAAAGGTTATCGAATGAAACAGGCAATATACCATTGATTGATCTTTGTTCTTTATATAAATAAATGACCTTTGAAAAACATAGACAAAATACGTCATGACTTTTCCGACAACCCAATAGTTTTTCAACTTGTGTTTTATGCATATGCTAAGATACACGTGCATTTTTTTTATTGCTTTCATACATTTTCTCTTTCTTCCTTCCTTTTCTTTATTTTTTGATGGGATTATAATATACACTGTTTTACACCTTGTACTTTTTCTCACTTGGCTGTTTACATCCATGATTATCAAACTCCTTCTTAATAGCTATAAATTAAGGTAGCATTGTTTATCATAGTTCACCAGTTCCTAATAAATGCATATTTACACTTTATAAAGTATATTTCAGTACACATTCTTGAATATTTATCTTTTTGTATGTATACAAGTATTTTTGTAAGATAAATGACAAAAACTAAAAATTCCTGAGGCTAAAAGTATGCACACATTAAATTATAAACAGCATTGCAACATGGCCTTCCAAAAAGGGCTGACCAGTTTTGATTCCCATGGTATCTTGTAAGAGTGCCCCTTTTCTCACTGACCCAACCATCATCTGTGAGCTCTAAACAAAGGAGGGACTGAGGAGATCATTCATCCTTCTCATTTTAATCGTCAGAAGACTGAGCCTGAGAGGTGCTAAAAGTTTGCCCATCATCATCAAACACAGCTGGGTTCAAACACAGCTGAGATGATAGCATCAAATACATAAAATATAATAAATAAACAAATAAATAAAACATAATAATGACAGCCAACACTTCAAAGAGCCAACCACTGTTTGAAACACTTTTAAAATTATTTGATCCTCACAACAACCCTATGAAAGGTGTAATCAGATAGGGAAACTGAGGCACTGAGAGGCTAAGTGGCTTTTCCCCAAATCAACACATATTAGAATTAGACATAGCCCGAGTCCATGCTCTTAACCTGCATGCTACATTTTTATTTTATACTTATTTTCTACAAAGTAAATTGTTTCCAAGAGTTATTCCAACCAAGTTGCCCAACAAGTCCATTAAAAAGGCATGAATATAAAAAATTAATATGTATCATCAAACATAGAGGAAGAGCAGGATCAAGGAAAGAGAGAGAGAAAGAGAGAGAGAGTGAGAGAGAGAGAGAGATTGATTGTGGAGTGCTATGGGCAAACAGAAAAGAATGTGCCATCCATTCTGACTGATGAACCCTAGCTGGAGTTTCTTGGGAGTGAGAGCAGAGACCACAGCCCCTGCTCTCTGCAAGCCTCCTGAGGCATAAACCTAGCATGCAGCGAAGGCTTTGAATTGAATATAAAACTGGGGTATAGACAGGACTGGAAAAATCTTCACAACTGAAAGTGACTAAAAATATGGTATCATTTAGGGTGTGTCCTATGATTCAGCAAAAAAGAACACAATTAGTAAGTTATAGGAGAAATCGGTTCCAAGTTTAGACCTCAATGAGTTGAGACCCTCCACTCAAATTGGTTGCACAGCTCAGCGTTTGCTTTCCAGGTCCAGCGACTTATGGTATAAGGGGATCTCCTTCCTTCAAAGCTCTCTTAGGGTTGGCGGGTCCCTGGGAGTTTAGACAGACATTTCTGCCTGACTTCTGCAGGGACACCATGCCTGCACTCTTCTGTTAAACAAAATGCACATCTTTCTGAACCCCACCTCTATCTGCCCTCTTCACCTCCACAGGCCCACACACTTCTGGAACGCTTTTTCTCTCCCTGAACATCCTTGGGAATCTCAGTGGCCCCCTCCACTGCTTTGCCACCTTGGGACCATTTTCCTCCAACACCTCATGATGCCCTGGCATGTCTGCCGGTCCTGATGCTCTGTAAACCTCAGCCAGGAAATAATCCCCCAGGCTGCACTTGCCATTTGCCACAGAGCCTGGTGACAGAGGAAGGCATGCCTTGCCCTGCTTACTTTCTGCGAATTCTGTTCTTTAAAACTCTCCCTCTTCTCTTCTTCCTTTCTTCCTTTTTCCTCTTCTCTCCTCCTCTCCTAAAAGCAGGCTGAATATGGACTCAGGTTGAAGAATAAGATTTTAGTGAAATGAATTCACATTCTCTTCTCCAAGCCATCATTCCACAAGGCTTTGGAAACCTATGGAGACTTTTGGGTCCAGTGGTGGGTCCTTCTTTGGAATGAAAATTTAAAGACTATAACTATCCCATGTGTTATTCAGATTGAATCGAAGCTGCACTAGTTGAGGATACAGAAGAACCTCTAAACTAGCTACAAAGCTCTCTCTTGCTCCACAGGCAGCCCCTGATAGAGGTCCATGGAGCCCTAGACTGTGTCCAAGAACACAGTTTGAAAATCATGTTCTAGAAATGAGGAACTATTTAAAGTTGATTAGCAAGGGAGTAAGTTGGTAAAAGTAATGAATGTTTTCTTGTGGTCCTAGGCAAAGTGAGAAGCCAACCCGATTGGACTGTGGCCAGAAAACTTATTTGAGCTTACTTTAATTATGCAGAAATAGATGATTTCCTTTCTCCTCCAATAAAGTTCTGAATCTTTTTAACTACTATCAGATATATACAAAGATGACTCGCAAAGGGTGATTTTCAATATATAACATATAGTTTCTGATATATGAGTGTATGTGTATATAATTATTTGATGCATATTTTTGAAATGTTTCTGTCTCAAGGACCAATAGCCATAAATTGAGGAAATAGAACCAGACAAGTTAAACAATTCTTCTGAACTGGCACACTGGCTCATGAAAGTGTAGAATTCAGCAATATGGCAGCTTGGATTTCTTTCCAAGTTCATAGCTTCATATTCTAGCCTTATTTCATGTCTATTTTCACATTAAAATTCTACAACACTCAAAGAAAACCATAGCAAATTTCAACCTTATAGTTATTAGAAAATGGAAAAAAATGGGGGGAAATATGTATATATATCTATGTATATATATACATGAAATATATATACATAGATACATATACATACATATAACTTACTGAAGATGAGTCAAACACTCAAAGAATGTATCATATGAGAAATAACCATAAATATCACATCACTTTTAACAAACATAAAGGATTACCTTACACTAAACCATTTAGCTGGCATTTTGGTCAGGAAAGGTGTTCTTTTTGGCATTCACTGGATGAGAGAAGGGTTTCTGGGGAAAGCCAGTAGTTTTCCAACTTAAGTCTTTCTATGGTGGTTAGCTCCAACGAATCTAGAATTCTCTGAGGGCATTTATTGTTAAGTACTGTGATTGTACAGGACAAGCAATACCCCTGTGTGTCCATTTATTCTATTTGCAAAAAGTTGATTTGGTGGGAATATCGAATGCACACATTTGTACTACTTTGTCTTCAGTAAGTTCCAACTGTACCTTCATAAGGGAGCAAGCTACCTTGTCCAAATGTTAGCTTTTTTTAATCTTTTCTTTCTTTTTAAAATAAGCACATTATTTTGATTCTTTAAGCCTGATTTAAGTTGTTTGCCTATACCGCTTTAGTCAAAGCCAAAATAGAATAATTTTTCAGATTTTATCATTTTTTTCACTTAAGTTATCCAGGGGATTATTTTATACACCCATCTTTACTGTACTTATGGGTATATAGTGGATCATCAGAAATGTACCGTAATAAAATATTTTTTCATGGCTATGAACTAGAATATGATTAATACACAATATGGTCTGGAAAAAATTCCACTAATGTGGCTTAATAAATATTTTCATATATAATGTCTATCTTTAATATACTGCGATTTACCAAACATACCTGAAGCCTTCTACTCCTCTTTCTCATGTATATCATTTAGTTAGGTTTCCAAAGCCAGTCATCATGATCAGGTGCTGACCAGAAATCAAAGAAGCTAATTGTGCCCCAGTGTTGAACAGATGGTGCAGTGAGTCAAGGACATGACAGATGGAGTCTTTGAAGGCCCCCAGTGTTTTCACCAGAACTTGGGTGAAGAGAAAAGGAGCAGAGGCCATCTTAGGTGCTTCTATTCCTTTTTCCTATCCATCCTCCCAGTAACACATGAAATAAGCATATGTACCCCAATTCAACACCCTCAGCCTGGGCTGATTTTGCCCCACAAGGGATGTTGGGCAATTTGGAAACCTTTTCTGTTGTCATTGGCACAACTGCAAGTTGCTATTGGTATCTAGTGGGTAGAGCCCCGGAATGCTGCTTAGATGATCGTACCCAAAATTTCAATCGTACCAAGTAGAGAAACGCTGTGTCATTTTACAGGTAAGGAAGCTGAGGCTCTAAAAGGCGCACAGTTTGTGAATGGCAGAGTTAGAATCCAACTCAGAACTGACTCATAGGTTGATGCTCTTTTTCACTGAACTTCGTTTCTTCGCAGATAGTTAGGTACTACTATCAGAACCTGTAGACCAACATCCAATTATAGACAGTTATGAATATCAGGAGACTTTCAGACATTATACAAATATGCATATTTTTCTTACCATGTAATGTAAAATAGTCGCAGGCTCCAGGGATTGTCCTGTGGACAAGTTGAAAGCAATTATACTGCTTACCACAGAGGGACACTTTGGGGAAATAGCTTCAGAATTATTGAAAATACACTGATGCTATGTTGGAGTTGAACAACAAGGAATCAGCCACTGCTGTGACTGGTCTATGTAAACTGCCTGCATGATAGATGTTATCTCTGGAACCGGCCACCATCTTCCTTAGAAAGGCTTTCTGTAGGAGGCATGCGTGAGTTGAGTCTTGCAGGCTATTCAGGAGAAGGCAGAGTTGATTGGCAGAGTCTTCCAGAGAGAAGAAGCCCGAATAAAGTCACTGAACTTTAAACAGCCCACTCAGTTCAAAGAGCCGCCTGGGAATAACTCACACCCCCTGCTTTAGGGAAGGGAAGGAGTGACAGGTTGCAGGTCTGAGAGAGGGTGCTTTGGTGCAATTAGTGCTGGAAGTTTATCCTCAAAGGTGCGGTTTTAAATTTTACAAGCTCATCGAATTATGAAAGATTGAAATATGATTTATATGTAAAGTGGAAAATATGTGCTTCTCATCCTTAACACACTCCAAATATATTTTTCTACCATAGTGCATCTTTCTGATTAGGTTAGGTATGGACAAGTGGCTCCTTCTAGCCCGTTTCATCTAAGTGATGGGCATTAATGACAGATAAAATTAAAGTTATGAATATAGGAACCATTTCTCATTGAGTCAACATCTGGAAATTTCTGGTCATATGAGGCTATCTACGTGCCAGACTATAAGTGCATATGTGTATATTAGTGTATAGATAAATATATTGATACACCTATGTGATAGACGTATCACATATTAGACCTTGAATTCAATTATTTGCTAATGCCACATATGGTTAGGAAAAGTCTTGTCTTAGCACCACTTATCAATACTTGCCCTTTTGTGGCTCATTGTTGTATCTACACATGACAAATAATGTGTCGCATTGCAGCCATTTTCTGCATAACCATTTTCTGCATAAGCAAGGTCTGCATTTGCCCCATTTTTGCACCATTTCTGGAAAGAGGTAACAAATTTGGTCATCTAGATTTTGTCTTAGGAAAAAAAAATACACACAATTGTTTGTTTGTAAGAATGATTTGGCCACTGTGGGCCTTGGGCTGAGAGGTCCCATTGTTGGAGTCTTCAGAGATGAAAAGAATCGGTAGAAGATGTATTCTTCTGGGAAAACTGGAGAATTACATGCTGCAGCGTCAGGAAGGGAGTAGTCACTTTATGTGGGCATTTCCCCTGAAGCTGGTATTTAGAGGATTGTTTTCTCTCACCCATTAAGCACTTTTAATTTTTTTCAACTTGGAAAGGTCAGTATTTCATCTCAGCAACAATTATGGTGAAAACAGCTCTAAGTAAAAGTGGGTTGAAAGTAATTGTCCTCCCCAAATGGTACTATTGTGTATTGTTTTCAAAGAGCTGTTTTAAAGAGAGAGAAGAGGGGGAAGGAGGGAGAGAGAGAGAGAGAGAGAGAGTCTCAGACACCAAGAACAGAGTAAGCAGAATGCTCAATGAGGATGCGAGAGATTAGGAGAGAGGATATTTCGAAACCTAGAGGCCTATCATCAGTTCTCAGCCTCCACCGTAGATTTGTGAAGTGCTGATGGAGAGTTTAGTTTTATGCAGTGGAGGAGTTAAATTGTAGAATCATCTTTGCTTCAGGATCCCTCTGATAAATCTAATCCCAATTCAAATCATTCTCCCTTTGGTTCTCTAAAAGTCTACATTCCAATGAATGCCCTTTTGCCACATCCAGGTCAGCTACCATTTGCTTTCTGTTTCTCCCGCTGTGGGACCAGGATCACCTAGAGGGCTGTCGTGGAGAGCTGTGGTTCCTATTGGCTCTCCTTGGTGCCTTTCGTTTTGGACCCGCCCATCCCCCACCCCATGGGATTAGGATAAAGCTGTCAGTCAGAGGGTTACCTCCTCTTCCACAGCAGCTGGCAAATGATGCCTGCTCACCCGCTAGAGACCTTGTGGGGACTGGAATGGATGCTTGAAGCCAGAGGTGGTTTCTGTCCTCATGAGATTTTAAATTACTAGGGTCATCTAAGTTTAAAATGGTAATCCTTCCCATCATATAAAGAGAATCTTTCAGTGAATGAAAGCAACATGGTGGGTATCAAAGCCAGGTCTTGGAAGAAGAGTCAGCTCTCTGAGACCATTCATAGAACACCTGAATTTGGCCAGTCTCAGACTTAAAGCAAGACATCACCAGAATGCCTTAGTGGCACCAGCCAATAGATTCCATTTTAGCTGAAGGCTAATTGAAGGTGGACGTCAATTTCTTGTAGTGGAAATACTTTCTTTAATATATTTTTAAGCCTGATTGTGATAGAAGTAAAAACCCACTGATTCTGCCGAATTGATTGATTTGGCTCCACTGAAACCTAAACCATGCCTCTTGGCTATGTTTGTGCAGTAACAGTAATCTGCATTCCTTTCCTGGCTCCTCTCATTAAGTTTCTCTATTTGCTCTGTGACACTTGTGGTAAATTATTTCTGCCAAGATTGGTTTCTCCCTTCTGGGAGACCTGAGGGCTAATCCTTTATTTTTGTGCATTCTAAGTACTTCTTCGTCCTCAGCACCCACCTTAATTCTACTCTGTGAAATAGCAGTGATGGGGCACCTACCCTCACTCGAGGCTTGGAAGATCAGTGATGGGGCTTCCAGATAACAGCAACACAGAAACAATGGTGAGCAGTAAGAATTTTGCCATCAAAACGAGGTCACATCCACCACTCTCCAAAGTTTCCATGTAGATATTTTTCAAAAAGTCCATGTGGGTCAAACTAGCCTGGCACTCATCAAATTTCTGCCTGGCTTTATGTGAACAGAACTCTGTACTCCCTGGTCAAAGCAATGATATCAACACTCCTTCTTCTTAAATAAAAATGGGCTCTAAAAATAGTGATAACTGGAAAGCACATGCTCCAAATGGAAAAGATTAATACTGGAAATCCTTAATTATTGGGGATTTTCTCAGTCCTTTTATGGCTTCTCTTTCTGGCTTTCTACCCTTGGGGTTTTACTACTTATTGGCACTGGTACCAGAGAGCAGATACAATGAGATCTGGTTTACAGTAGACAGCCTGCCACCTGGCAGGGCCTCTGGGAAATCTTAGTAGAACAGATCCCTGTGTTAAACTTTTGCCAGATGTAACATGTGGGGAGTACCGTCAACCTAGATATCTCTGTGCAGAGTATACACGCACCCTTCCAGAAGATCATACTCCCAAAACACACTGACACTCACATCCAAAAACATGCTGGAGCCCCCCAGGGACTTTTTCAGATGAGAATGAGCAGCCGTGTCAGCCTTACACTGGATGTGGCATAGAGCAGAGAATAGGGACAGGTTCCAGGTTGGGAAGAACATGGCTTCCCACCAGCCAGACTGGTGGAACTGAGGCTCCTTTCAGCTGCAGGTCTGCGCTCCACATCTTCCACCCCAACTTGGCGTTTCTCCCCTCCCCGTTGTTCATTCTCATCCCATCCAGCTGCCTCAGAGATGCATTCCTGTTCAGTACAGCAGGGTGGCCCGTTTCAGCTTCCTCCTCCATTGAATAGGCTCATCTGAAAGTAAAATTAACTCAACTACCCTAAGAGTGAAGTGTTATCACTAAAACTAGGATCTATCGATATCATGTGCAACACTCAGCCAGAGTTCCTCGTTGGTAGCCTGGCCACATTGGACGTCTTTGTTAAGCGATAACAAGAAGGAAATGAAGCGAACAGGATGGCCAGAGGACATTTCTTGATATTTGTAAGCTAAAAATGAACAGTTTTGGAAATAACACCTAAAACAAAATGTTTTATAGTCTTCTAATATTCATAATCATGTCAGGGCCCCCAACCTGTAAACCAAAGTCCTACAACACGGAAGAACTGGATTCAGCCAACAAACTGAATAAGCAATGAAACTGATCTCCCCTAGAACCTCCAGGAAGGAGCGCAGCCCTTACTGACACCTTGATCTTAGGCTGGTGAGAACGTGTTGGAATTCTGACTTACAAAACTCTAAGAGAATAAATTTGCATTATTTAAGCCTTTAAATCTGTGGCTATTTGTTATAGCAGCAATAGGAAATGAATGCACACACTCTGGCATGGACTTGGTCTCAACAGACCTGTGTTACATGCCCAGCCTCAATGCTATGGTAGTGTATTCTTGGGGTGCTAAGCCTGAGGGTCCCCATCTGTAAATGGATGTAATCCCATGCCTCTCTCAGGCTTCTGTGTGGAAAGCCTGAGAAAATACAAGGAAAGCACTCAACATATGGTTGGCCCATGAGAACTTTTCTTTCTGCCCCATTGCATTTCTGTGCTCCTCTGCCTGGAAGGATGACTGCCTCCCTCACCACCCTCAAGTCTCTATTTAATGGAACCTTCTCAGTGAGGTCTTCCTTGGTAACACTATTTAAAATTTCAGCTCTTTTCTTCACCCTGATCCCTATCATTTTCTAGTGCCCTTTCATGCTTTATTTTTTTCTCATGGCATTTATCATTAGAGTGACCATGTGTATTAGTTATCTATTGCTGTGTGACAAATTACCCCATGACTTAATGACTTAAAACAGTGCACACTGAGTTGACCTTAAATATTCTCACCACACACACACACACACACACACACACACACACACACACAAACACACACACACACAAAGCCATAACTAGGTGAAGTGGTGGCTATGTTAATTAGCTTAATGGTATAGGTATATACCTTCATGTATAGGTATATTAAAACACCATGCTGTACATCTTAAATATATACAATTTTTTTTTTGTCGCATACACCTCAGTAAAGCTGGGGGGAAATATACACATTTATTTTCTCCTTGTCTCTGTGGGTCAGGAGTTCAGGCATAGTTTGTTGGATCCTGACACGTGAGGAAATAGGTTGATGTAAAGCGTGCTAGCTAATCAAATAGGAAGCTCAGTATTCCCAACAGCCAGAAGAAAACCTGAAGGACAGCAGCTTTCCAGAGTTAAGAGGGGGAAAGGAATCCTCAGGCTTAATCTCCTACTTTTCTAAACCTAGAGCTTTCCTAAAAGATACCCAGACCGCGTCTGCATGCGCAGTGCCATGAATGGGAGGGCGCGCCTCCCGAGAGGCTAGAGAGGTCTTTATCGACCGAGCAGAAAATGACCTCTGTCATCCATTAAGTGTCACTTGAGCAGTCTCCTACGTGGGAAATTAGCTTTGCAGGGCTAAATTTTTGCTTAAGACCACAAAAAGGTGAATTCCCAGTATAAATTCCCCCAGCATAGAAAAGGACACCCTGGAAAAACCAATTTCTGTCATAATTGTGACATGAGGCCTAGCTCCTGGCCCATGTCACTTCAGCTTGTCAGAATGTAGTACAAAATGTTCATTGATTTTAGAACTGAACCAAAGGGTGTCTATACACGAATGACTGTAGTGTAGGGAACGAGATGAAAAAAAAGGCAGTAGACCTGGGGTTAGTAATGAGATAATAATACAATTAGTGATACCAAAAGAATACCAAAATATATTTCAAAACAGCCATAGGGTGGCCAGTCGATAAGATGCCAAATGCCAGGACAACCCGTCTTCTTGACTTTGTCTTGTAATTCCATGTGAATTACTCATGGTTCTTAATTGTAAGCAACATAAATCTACTGGCTAGTTTCAGCAGAAAGCCCTTATGAAGAGAATGTTCTAAGATCACTAACTCTCCAGGAGAATCTGAAAGGGAGGCCCAAGATCTCCCCCAGGGCTGTGGACCCGTCATGGCAGGATGCTGGCCTGCTGAAGGACCGCACCCACGGACACCTCCAGGCTGCTTCTCAGAATCACTGCAGCTATCGCCTCTGGAGCTGAAGGCCACTGCTGTTACTGTCACCAGCACTTACTGGACTTGACTGTGCTCTCCCTGATTTTCATTTATAGCTTCCATTCCAACTCTGGGTACACCTGAGTTATAAGGAAGTGCCACCTCAGGAGAAGGGGGTTTCCCCAACACAGAAAAAGGTGCAGATGCACAACAATCCTAAAGAAAACTGACTGTCCTCTTCAGCGGTGTTGCTCCAGGGGTGGGGGGCTGGGGGCGTCTTCCAACAGGTGTCCATCTGTGAACTGTGTGACCAGATGCAAAGGGACAAGTAGAGAATTTGAGAGGAAGCTTTCAGAAACATTTGACACAGCAGTTGAGGCTTAGGTCTTATATATCTTTATTCCATGTTTATTTCATTTTACTTGTAATTCATTTTTATTAATTTTGTAAAAATATTAGTCTAGGATGGATTGGAAAGAAAAAACTGGTCCCTTAACATAGAGTGTGAAAAGTGCTACTTCTTACCATATAAACAACTAGGTTTATAATATGAGCTTAGTAAAATAAATTCTGAATCATGTAGGCCAAGGAAACGTTTATATTTTCATTTAATAATAAATAATATACCGAGTACCTATTCTCTATCCTTCTGCCTATCTCTATTGTGGTGCTCATTTAAGCTCATTACTACTCTGTGAGTCTGGTACTATTTCTATTCCCATTTTGCAGGTGAAAAAAACTAATCAACAGAGAGATTAAGTAACTTTCCAAGCAGTGTGTTTCCAGGAATTTTACTCATACCCACCAAGAGTAAACCATACTACCTTCTTGCATGGAAGCCCCTTACATAAGGGCAGCGAGGAGGTAACTTAACAGTTGTCAAAAGCTGCCTTTTCTTTGGCCAATTTCACTATTTTTCTGAGTCAGCTAAAAACCATTTTTAAAAAACAATGGCTTGCAAAATAGATGGTTTTATGGTTTTGCTTGATTTATCATTATCATTGTTTCCAAAATTGAGCAAGTTCATTTTGTTAATCCTTTTACTTTTTTTGAAGAGATCATGTAATTCTCTATCAAAATATTCGTACTTCACTGAGACTTAAATTCCAGGGATGTCTGTGTTCTGCCTCAGAGGAAGTGGAGCTACCTATCAAGCATGAGATCCCACAAGACAGACAGGAAGCACTCACTGCAGGTCATCTACTGCTCCTGGTCTCAGTGACCCATCAGAGACAACATAACCGCACCTGAAGGGTCAAGGCCAGGAGTCGCACAGAGCTCCCCTGTGGGACCCAGTCAGGCTGGTGTCAGAGTGCAGAGCTTTCCCTGTGCGTGTCTTGTCTAAAGTGCGGTCAAATGAGGCAGGAAATGTCCGTTCTCTTGACCAGGAATCAAACCATCTCCCCCATTCTTCATAAATAGACAAGATTTCTAGAAAACCCACATTTCAGACTTGGGAAAAGTCACTATACAAAACCAGAAATACGTCAATACTCCCAGGAGGGAGATACAAGCAATGAATCCTGTGAAGCCAAATGGTGTTTAATGCAGTAAGTCATTCTCTTCTTAATATATTCTCTATTAGACGAAAACCTCACTCTGTGGCCACGGAACTGGTTATCTCTCCTTGATCAAACCTCTAAGGCTAAGCTGAGGTGAAACTACTGAGTTTGCAGAGCAGAAGTAACATGAATATGGGATCAGGATGCAAGGCAGTTCTTTCAAAGCCTAAAACAGCTCCAATCTCAGAAATTCACACTGAAAAATAAGATAGCATGCAGAGGGTGCCAAAATGATGCATACACATTTTAAGAAAGGAAAAAACTGTATAAAATTGTAATGCTCAATATATACTGATAACGAAAGATGAATACAAGTCATGTGTATACATTTTTGACACCCCCAGTATTTTTATTAAAATATGTGTTATAAGCTGAATGATTTTCTGACCTGTCAGTCCAGTCATTAAAAAAAACAAAAATCAATGAAGTAAGGCCTCGCCTGCTCTTTCTTAGTTTCAGACACGTTGCCATGAATGATCTCATCTTTCAAGATGGCGGCCAACTCTCAACAGTTGCAAACTTCTTCAGTGTAATTAAAACCATTCTTTTCACATTTATCATTCACATGTCAGGGTGTACTCTTCAAGCACTTGAGGTCAGATAGGAAATATGAGGATATTTTTTATCTACATTTTCAGTGTTGGCATAACAATTGTCTTGGTATAGATGCTATCTGAGACCCCACTGTGACAGGACAGCGAAATCAGAAGAATGCATATTCCCAAGCACGTTATTCATGACAGGACAGTTTTAAGGTTTGATTTGTTTTTTGTTTGTTTTTGGCTTTTTTTTTTTAAAGTTTTTTTGGTTTTCCCCAGAAGAGAAACTACTACCAATTTGTTCCCACTCTTACTGAAAATAGATCAGGAGATACTTGATGGTTTCTAAATCCCTCGTGTACAAAAGCCACTATTCGCCAAACGAGGTTTCCCCCACATTGGTTTGTCATCACAAATTATCGGCATAACAATTTTTGATGTGGTAAGAAATGGTTATAACCCCAAACTAGGCATTTTGAACTCACTTACCACTTCACAGGTGGTAAGAGAGGGATCCTTTCTGTTGGGAAGATTTGGGCAGTAAGTCCCAGATGTGGTCTTGGGTACATTCCCTTAAGTCCTAGATCAATGCTGGCCAAATTGCCACTTCCGTTGGTCATTTGTTGAACATCTGGAAACAATTTTTCAGTGGGTTGCAGAGGACAAGAGTATGTGGATAGAACCTTAAAATTAATTAAATCATAAAACCCATCTATTTTTGAAAGACTATTCCCAATAAAGATCATATGTTCATAAATACCAACTATCCCCCCAAATGTATAATACAGATTCAAGCATAGTTAACTACCTAATAAATGCTTATGAGATTAATTTTTTACCAAAAAAGTGGTAATCACTCATTCAACTAACTATATTTATCTTGATTATCCATTACTTTGATACTGAAATGAACAAACAAAACAGGGCTGAGGGAGAATCACAATTTACTTACAAATGAGTTTTATATAGATAGTTAAAAATATCAAATTCAAGAGGTTAGTGGAAAAAAGACAGTTTTCAGAGTAAGGGATTCAGTTGTTGTAAACAATCTTATTTCATTGGGAACATTTTTACATTTTAATTACAGTTAATCTAACAGATTCTTTTAGAGAAAGACAAGGGATGAGATTCAAAATAAACCATACCCCCCCAAAAAAAAAAGTGGAAGGAAACTTGTAATAAATTGTGTCTGTGAGTTTTTACCTTTTAAAAAAATATTCAATCTACTAGTGAATGATGGAGAATGTTTTTAGAATGATATATTGGCTACTGATTGCTGTGTACAAATTACCCCCAAATTTGGTGGCTTTAAAAATCAGCTTTTATTATCTCACAGTATCTATAGGTCAGGAATTGGGCACAGCTGTGCCCTCTGACACTGCTTACCTAACAAGACTACTTACCTCACAAAACGACAATCAAGGTGGCAGCGGGGCTGCAGTCATCTCAAAGCTTGACTGAGAAGGTTCCACTCCACACTCAGTTACATGGTTATTGGCAGGATTCAGTTCCTTGCAGGTTGGTGACTGGGCGTTCAGTTCCTCACAAGCAGTTGGCTAGCGGCCTCCCTCATTTCTTACCATGTGGTCTCCCCATAGGGCAGCTCACATGTAGCGTCTTGTTTCATCAGCGTGAGCAAGTGACAGAGCAAGAGAGATAGAGTGAAAAAGTAAAAGGGAAGCCACAGTCTTTTTTTATAACCTAGTCTAAGAAGTGACATCTTAACGCTTTTTTCCAAATTTAATTTTTTAGAAGCATGCAACTAGGTACAGTCCACACTCAAGAGGAGGGGATTATACGAGTTAGTTAATGCCAGGAGGTGAGATCATTGGAACCCAGGTCAGAAGGCATCTACCACACATGGTGATTGGCTTCCACTTGATGGTAATAAAATAAAAGGTGAAAGATCAAAGAAATGTTTAATGGTTTTCCTCCAAATGTTAAAAAATATATATACAAATCATTGTCTTTCCAGAACTTGATTCAGTTTCTATGACCAAATATATAGCCAGAACTGGCAAGTTAACAGTCCCTATTATCATTAGTCATACTTCTAAAAATGATATTTTCTTGTTTAAAATGTGTAGGTAAGACGAGCAAGAAGGGAGAATTAATTTCAGGCGAACAGTTGGAATCGCCTATACTATTTGCAGCCTGGCTATGTTGTTGGCCATTTCTGTTTCTACCAATCAATTGAAAGAACTATCAAGAAATACTTTTGAGCTCTGTGTGTTTGTGTGCATGTACTCACATGCACACATATGTGTGTGGCCATGCGTATTTTTACAGTAAGAACACACACGGGGAAAGTGGGTGGCCTTGTATATTTATCTTGCTCCTTTCTCACTGTGGCCATAAAACTGGGCAGAGGGACTTTCTTAAGTTGGAGAGGCCTAAATTAACCCTGTCTCCAAAAGGCATTTTCATTCTCCAAAGTATGCTATTTTCTTTTTTCTCCAAATGGCAATCCCAGTGGATATTACTCAGCACATCTCCCAAATTATATTTTGTCTTCAAATGGAGGCAAACTAATTTCAGCTATCCCTACTCTGCTCCTTCATTATGCTGGTTTATGGATGACCATCCTGCCAATAGGGCTTTTCACCCCATAAACCAAGGATATCCCACATCCCTTAATTAACAGGGTACAAGTAGTGCACACAGAGCCCTGGTGGAAATCCTTTTCTAATAAAATGGGATGAAACTTTGGAAGCTGCATGCATGTGTATGCTTGTGTGCGTGTGTGCGCGTGCCCATGTGAGCCTATATTTCACAAGCATGTATTTTCCAAGAGTTGTGGCTTACAAAGCAACATTGCTGACCTAACAATTACTCTGTCCCCAAAACGATTTAAAGTGCCCTGAAGATTTCCTTCACATTGAGCGAGTTCGCTGTGGCTCACCTTCAATTAAAAGGCCAAACTGTGCTTTGTTTTGCTTTGGGCTGGAAAGAGGAAAAGAGAGAAAGCTTAACAATTCAAGAGACAGATAAATTGCTTTTTTCTAAACAAAGACTCATTGCATTTATAAACGTGGGTCTCCCATAATTTTTAAAAATCGTTTATATGTGGGGAAGAGCCTTATAAACAGTACAGCCCAGTCAAGGCTATGGTTTTGTCCAATGAAAGGACTGGACCCGACAAGACCACCAATTGTTCTGTTGTGTTTTGGAAGCTCGATCCAAGTTTACATTTCCAGCCAGTGTTTCACCCCTTATGTTTATGACAGCACAAAGGAGCTTGCTCTGGAAATTTCTCAAGTGGAAGTCATGGCAGCGTGCATTGTCACTGAGCAGGGGAACGTGGGAGGAAGACGAAGCATAAAGGGAAACGGAAAGCAGGAACGCGGACAACTCCTCTTCACTTGACACTTAAATCCCAAATTGCATTCTCCTACCTACCAAAGGTGGAAATATTTCCAGAATTTGGACATACGTGAGAATTGCCAAATGGAGGTCTAAGTCTGAGAAAGTACCACAGCTTCAGCCATTTGCACAGCTTTTGTCAGACATGGCTCCAAACCATTCCAACGTGTGTAGCAAATATAAATGTTAACCATGGGCATTTCTAGGCTTTGTTAAGGGGTCTCCCTGAAGATAGCGAGCTAATCAGTACCTTACTAAACACACTTATCGTGATACTAACTCTGCCTCCCATGACGGCTGTCACTCTGCAATCTACTTATAATCATGCATAAAATAGCTCTTTGGTGGGAATTAGAAAGTACCTTATGTGTGGTTTTTGGTAAACTCAAGAGGACTGACTGTGTGTCACTGGCTGTGAAACTATTTTAAATACATGTGTACTTTTCCAAAGGAGAGAGGAGGAGACGCCAGTGTCAGAAAACTGATGGTACCTTATTCTAGGATTCTTCATCCCCCGGTGGCTGCCAGGTCCTCCAGCTGAGCCCCCATCCCTCTGCCCCTCCAGGCGCCTGGTCACCACACTCTACAGTTGAGCCTCCTCATGTCTGACATCATAATAGTGCCACGACCTCTAGATGTCCCTGAACTCTGTTCCTCAATCAAAATCCCATGGCTGGACAATCTGAGACCAAGTTAAAGAGATTTCATAAAGCGCATTCATAGTAGCTAAACTGATTTATATTGCATTACCATCCAGGAACTTATCAATCAAAAGCTATGAATTTTGCCTTCCAAATTCTGCTGAAGTGATTATTGTGAATCACCTATAAATTTCACCTAAAATGCTAATATGAATGCCTCGCAAAAGCCACTGAGTACCTGCTCCCGACCCCTCACCATGATTTTATTATTTGTGTGGTGACATTTTTATACTATTGAGTTTTTAAGAGAACCACTTGGTCAGGTTTGGAAAAAATTCTTATAAGGAGATGAAGTCCAAGAGAACCGTCTGCACCTCACTATCCATGTCCATCATGCCACCCACATGCACGTTTCCCTCTATTTCATGACAAAAGGCAAAATTGGTTTTTATCTTCCTGTAACCTCGATGTAGGCAATACTAGAGCCCCTTCCCCCGTTGAGAGTTTCTTCTTTGCTCCTGCCTGTGAGAGTACCTGGACTGGCCTCTGTATCACGGACAGTCATGACAAATCCAGTGGGACAAACAAGCAGAACAGAAAAGTGGGAGAAAGGGGACATTAATATTTTCCCAGGGACAATAGTGGTATTAAATACTATGACATTTACCAACAGCTGACTACAAGCCAATGAAAACCCTCCCCTTTGGGTTTTAGTGGTTGAAGATTCATTTGGCAAGAGTTTATTCTTCAAGGAGTGGCATCCATCCTTCCTGAGGCACCCCCAAACAGCTCTCCCGAGATTAAGATAAGATTCCTCCCTGCTTGATTTTTCAGGAGGCTTGCACATGATTTCTGATTGTCATCCTCACTGAAAAGCAAAAGCTCGTGTTTCTTGGAAAAACATTGAGCAACAGAGATTTCCCTAATGAGCCAAAGTGCTGGAAAACAGGAACACCTGTGGTGTGTTAGAGTTACAGCAGCAGAAGCTACATGTAACCTGAATCAGCTGAAAGCGCATTACAGATGCCAGTGATGTTCAGGCTCTCTACGTCAGCATTCCTCCAACCCCCTTCCATATTAGAACACCCAGGAGCTTTGAAAACCTCCAGTGCCTATGATGTGCCCCAGAGCAATTAAATCCTGATCTCAGGAGGCGAGATCCTAGCATCAGTGCTGTTTTAAAACCCCCCTCGTAATTTTAACGCACAGTCAAACCTGAGAATCAGTGCACTAAACAGAGCATTTTAAATGTCTTCAGGTGGGCGGCTCTATGCTTTCAGCATTTCAATCTCTAGGTCCATTTGTTCTTTCCTTCCACAAATACAGGATTATTCAGCAGCTACCCCCAAATAAAAACCAGGGCTCAGATTTGTAAAATCAAACAAAAATTTAAAGAGACCAACTTAAGAAGTAAAGTGGGAGAAAGGTGGACCATTCGTACAAAACCTAGAAAGATTTCTCATAGTGCTGACTTTATAATGAGCAGACATTGGGGGGACTATCAGGCTTCATTCTCTCTTTCCAAGTAAAGAGCAGGACATTGGCCGAGCTTAACTTCCGTATCCCTACAGATGATCTGAACATGGAAATGGGCATGAGACTCCAACAAGAATTTTGGTTTATTAGCCTTACCATTCAATATGGAAACTCTGTATACTATAAACAAATTCAGAAAGAGATCAGAGGTTTATTAACTAATTTCTTATAGTAAACTTGGTGATAGTATTTTAGATTAAAAAAATTACTTGAAGAGTGATATATTCAACAAAGATACCGATGATCTACACAATTAGAAAAATCTAAGAAATGCTAAAATCTATATCTGTGTGGAGAGAAGTCAAGCTTAATTATAGCCATATTATTCTTAGTATTTCCTCTGCATAATTTATCCTTTTTTGTATTATTTTGGTATAACTTATTACCATTTGAATACTTCAAACTGAGATGAAGTACTTTTTAAAAAGCTCTATTGACACTAAGTAATTCATCACTTCCTAATTCTACCATATGCACTCAGATATGTCAGGAAAGTGAAATCTTTAAGTGTCTTCAAGCTCTTTCTCAGGTCAGAGATGCACCAATTACTTTTTCTATAAGCCCAACAGTAGCCTTCCCAGGGGTTTCTATTCCATGCTCCCCTCAAGTTTCTTCTGCACGGGTCAGAGTGGTTTCTGTTGATATTAAGTCACAGCCTTTACCTTTTAAAAATCTTAGAAAGAGCGAGAAATGCTAAATATAATTTTCTGTATTTTAGAATCCGTCCACTCAACAAATATTTATCAAGCACATGTTTTGTGTCAGCTTGACTCTGTTGTAGAAGCTGGAGACACATCAGAGAACAACAGAGAGACGAAGTCCTTTGAGCTTACAATCTAAGAGAAGGAGGCACACAGTTGAAAAAAAAGCAAAGTACTGTATATTATATGTCAGATGGCGCTAAGTGCCATGGAGATAGATAAAGTGTGATAAAGAAGTGAGAGGAGTTTTGTTTTACAGAGGTTATCATTGAAGGCTTCCTAGGGGAGTGACCTATGAGCCTGAACAGATGGCACAAGGAGCATTGAAGGAAGTTCAGTAAAGGTACTATTTACACAAAAATAGGTAGGATGGAGGGCAAGGGACAGTGAGTACCCGATTACCCAGGGACTAGCTACAGAGGGAAACCATCAACTGCCCACATTCCTTAAGAGGAACAGGGAGGCAGCCGTGATACTGGAACCCAGCAAGAACTGTAACCGGAGGACAGGGGCTGCTTCACAGCAGCGGGGGCTAGAAGTGACGGAACTCAGCCGCTGCCCAAATCCCCAGCAGGCAGAGGACAGATGGCTGCAGGAGGAGACCAATTCCCCCGCCTCCTCCTGTTCTCTTGGCCCTGTCCGTGCTGCCTGGCTGGAAGCCACTGGACAAAGGAGCCTGAAGGAAGCATTTCTTAGAGGCCAGCCTCCTGCAGCACAGAGAGCAGGGCACAGAGAAAGCATCAGGGAAAGGAGGCAAATGGAGTGAGCCGTCCATGTCCTGGGGACAGCACTCCCAGAAGCGGGAAGGTCCCGGATGAGGGGGATGTTCTTGGCACATTCTAGGAGGAACAAGGTCTCCAGGACTGGAGCTCGGGGAGCGGATGGATGCCTTGTAGGAAACGGGGTCACTGAGGCGAGTGGGGGCCAGATAATGGAGGACCATGTGGGCGCTACAAGGACTTCGTCTCTTAGGTTTAGTGAGGCGAGATGAAGATGCTGCCGTGGAGCTTTGAGCAGAGGAGGTCCATGGCCGCTGGGTGGGACGCAGGCTCTGAGGGGTCACTCAGAGATTAAAGTTCAGATAGGAGATTATGGTAGTTAGAAATAAGGTAGTAGCCGCAGAGGTTATGAGAAGTGCCCAGAAAATCTATTCCATAGTTTTTCGGGTTCACCATCTTATTACATCTGAAAACCTATCGTGATAGTTTCATTTATTTTATAGACATTTATTAAGTAGTTACTATGTGCAAGGCATGAATTCAGGTAGTTCCTTAGCTCCAGATTCTTCACGAAGTGTGTAACCTAAGTTGTTTGTTTTCCATTTTGTTTCCAAATGCTATGAGGTAAGTATTTTCCTCATTTTATAGATTAAGAAACCAAGGCTTAGAGACTTTAAGGTAATTTGTGCAAGGTCCCTCAGCGGGAGGAGCAGAGTGGTAATCAGTATATCTGACCCCAAATCAGTGCTCTCCTACTAACCACAATGGCCCCAGGAGTGAGGGATATTAAGACATGGACAGATATTATTTATTATCTGATACTAGCAAAGTCTCTTCCAACATCTCTTGTAAAGGATGCTATGAAAGTATGGGAAAAAAAATGATCCAAGTTAATGTGTGTCCAGTTTAATAACCAGAAGTGAGCATCATACTTTGGGATGTTAATCACTACTGAGTTTATGCACACAAAATAAGTACTGATGGGGTCAATGAACTCATCATCTAAACTTTGAATAGAGTTTATTTGAATAGAGTAATCAGCATACATTGAAAAGATGACAACAGTGAGCAACCTGTTGAATTTGAGTGAACCTACTGCGTAAAAGCATGGCCTTAATTTAATTGTTTTTGTTTCAATCCTGACTGTGCCTTCGTCTACAGGGTCCAATTGAACAATAACGATATTTTTAATATTTCTAATGCAACATTAGGCCAATATTAGTCAACTGGAGTTATCTAATTAGGATCAAAATAATGTAAGTCAATATTTTATTTTAGAAATTATAGTTCTTCACAGAGCGCTATGGAATGGATTAAATTATTTCTCTCCACTTTACTTTGATTTGAAGAAGCAAGCTCAAGTTCAGTGCATGCACCTGGTCAACAGCCACATGAAGGCATGATCAGACTTGCATTTGGGAGGGAATCCAGTCCATCAGAAAAAGCATGCCAACATTTGGGAAAGCTAGGTGTTTGTTTATCCTCAGGCTGACAGAATTTATCCAGTATCAGCCACTCTTACAGATGTGTCAAATGGACTTCTGGAATCATCTGGTCAGTTGTTGTAGCACACAGCTCATACAGAGTATTCTAACAACAAAAGTAAGGCTCCATAACATTTTCATTCCAGGGCAAAGTGAAATATGAGATTTACCTGACTCCCTATTGACAAGACAACAAACAGTAAATATCAGTGACAGATGCCATGAATGATATAAGAGAGGTTATCAATTAATAATGGGGACAGGCTGTCTTACATATGAAACTATATTTTCTATAGAGCTTTCTGTTTATGATCTAAATGAGATTTTATCTAAAGCATTTGGGAGGTACCTAAAAAAGATTCCTTCCAACGAGAAGATTCTGCCACATTTCCAGTAAGTATGTATAAAGTGCGTTATATCTTGACACAATATTTATGGGGTAGAGTTCTTTTTTGTTGTTGTTGTTTTAGATTTTTTTAATTGGGGAGTTGGGGGAGGTGAACAGTGTTGGGGAATTGGGGGAGGGGAACAGCCAAGCTGTTGTCTTTCAGTCTTAGTTGTGGAAGGCACAGGTAGCTCAGTTCCAAGTCCAGTTGCCATCCGGCTGCCCGTCGGCAGTTCATGGCCACTCAGATCAAAGTGCCGTGTTCAATCTTAGTTGTGGATGCGCGTAGCCCACCATTCCATGTGGGAGACAAACCGGCAGCCTTGTTGTTAGGAGCACATGATCTCACTAGCTGAGCCATCCTGCCACCTGTTGACAGCTCAGTGGCAGCTCACTGGCCCATGTAGGCATCAAAGCAGCCAACTTGTTGCTCAGAGCTCGTACTCTTAGCCAACTGAGAGTACTTTTGCCACTCGCTCTTAGCCAACTGAGCCACTCGGCTGGCCCTGGGGTAGGGTTTTGACTATCATTAACCCTCACGAAAAGGCAGATTCTCAGAAGGGCATATCTGGATTCTACTCAATCACTACACCTCAGCTTAATTCTAGTTGTGCCATTGGGCCCTAGGAGAAGCTTGAATCAGTTTTTTAAACTTTTTTCGTTATTTGATTTGGACAGGGTGGATGTTCACTTTTTTAGTAGGTGATAGTAAGTTGCTTCACAGAAGAGAAAATAAGTGTTCTAAACAGTTTAATGGCATATAAGAATTCGGATTTCTCTGTATGTTTCAGGTTTTGATCCATTCATTTCTGTAAAATGAATTGTCAAACACTGAAGATCAAAGCATGTGTATGTTTCAAAAGCAGATCAAAACTATGAACATTCCAAAATGTGTTTATCCCATCTGTGCTACTTGTTAGTCTGCCTACCTTTTTACTTACCTGTGCTTAGAAAGATATACACCAAAAGGATAAAATGATTACTCTTGATGATATTCTATATCTTCTGAATTTTTAGTACTGAGCATTTATTATGTATATCATTGAAAGTCTATAAAGCTATTTAAAGTAAATATCTAGTTAATTTTGAAGGCAAGGAAACCAAGTGTCATGCTTAGCATAAAATATATGGATAGGGACATGATTGAAACTCATACAGAAAGCTTTAAAAAAAATCACTGAAAATCCTTCATAATTTTCCAGGAAAAAAATGTGAAATTAAATTGTAATAAGTAAAGAAAGTGCTATAATAAGCTGGATGCATTGCATTTTAGTGGGTGCTTCATTTTACAAACATTACAACTTCGACATCTCTGACCCTTTAAATTCCGTCATCTAATAGGGGTGATGATCCCATTCTGAATGCTTAGGGCATGTTTTTATGTTTTTAAGTTCAAAGCTAATTGTAAGGTTGTGACTTAGGACACCAAGCTCAGGGTCAGGTGAGGGAACCTTTAGTAATGGAGTATCTACTTTGACCTTAGATGGTCAGAAAGGTGAGGGTTTAGGTAAGGGGGCACATGGTACTAAAATTTCTCACCTGTCACTCATTCCTTAAGAGACCTACTCTAAGTATGGAGGCTAAACCATCAGTGCATCCTGAGAGCCTGGAGTGGGCAAAATAGCCTCTAAAATTCCACATATAGTTCCAGCGATGAGAGAATCCTCCATCTCCCCAACCCCCCTACCCTACCCCCAGTGTGAAGATAATGACCTTTAAGCCAATCCTTACATCCTGGCTATGCAGAATCAGGAGCTGTGTGTGCTCCCTGTTCTCCAGCCCAGTGCCTACAGGCTATGGAGAGTAATTCCCACCAGTTCCTTCCTCCTCTGTCCCTGGGAAATGCAGATTACCTGGACAACTTACTCAGGTATCTTTTGCTGTTGACAAACATCAGAAGACCTGCAGTCCTTTCCCAGGGCTGCTATTTACTAGGTCTCAGTAGGCCTTAGTAACTCAAGCTGAAAGGGGAGAAATACCGAATTTGTCCACCATAAGGCATTAAGTCTAAAGAAAGGTAATATACATAAAAGTGTTTTATAAACTGTAGGTGGGAAATGCAATTTTTTTCCTAATTTAGCAAATATTTTTGAGGGTCTTCTAAATTCAATAAATATATATTAGAGTCTTCTATGCAGTCACTCAGCTCACAAGAGCTAAAAAGAAGAGTTTCAAGGAGCTAAATCTAAAGCTTTTACTCATCCCATGTATTAATTCAGCAAATACTTATTGAATATCCCTGAAGTATGAGGCATTTTTGTAAGATGGTAGGAGCATGGTTGTGAGCCAAGTACCCAGCACCAGTCAATGTGGAGCTTGCAGCCTATAAGTAAGAAGACAAATAGATGCTTTAATTACGATGGGAAGTGTTGTGATGACTTCAATGAGGCATACATCATAAGTTGATGGACCCAGGACATAGCTCATGAAGAAGACAGTACTTGAGCTAGGCCTGAAATGATTTTAAAACAACAATTGACATGTACAGAGGGTGCCAAAAAAAGTGTATACACATTTTAAGAAAGGAAAAAAATGTATTAAAATTGTAATACTCAATATATACCAATAACAAAAGATGAATACAAGTCATGCTTGACTTCTGCAATTACAAGAGGTGTTCAAAGTGGTTACTATCAGCGTCCAGACACTTCTGATTACAGCGAACTACTGCTTAACTTGTTGCCATGCGAGGCCTCCCAGATCTTCCCTTGTGCACATCACACACAGTGCCATGCGTCTCAAATTTATCACGAATGCGTGCAGTTGTTAGGCATGTTGGAGGTTCTGTTGCATGCTCACGCCTCCATTGTCATTGTACTTCCACTACGTTCTCGAATTTCAAATACTACTTCAAAATGGTCTTGTGCTCCTTGAACAACAACCATGCCTCTGCCATTTCCTTTGACTTTCCTACCTGTCGCATGCTGACACTAGCATTCATTTGATGAATGCCATCTTTTGAGCAAACACCATACTACACATTGCTACCATAATTCAATTCAACTTCAAAAAGTAATACATAGATATCATTTTTAAGATTTTTTTGTTGGGGGATTGGGGGATAGGAAGTGTTGGGGAATTGAGGGAAGGGGAACAGACAAGTTGCTGTCCTTTTGTTCTTCTGTCTAGTTGTGGAGGACATTGCTTCACTGGCCCAAGTTGGCACCATCATTGCACTCCTCCCAGGCGAGGCAGATCAGTCGTCAAGCTGGATGGCCACTCACGGCGGCTGCTGGCCGCTCACACTGGCTGCTGGCTACACACGGTAGCCCATGGCAACCCACTGCAGCAGGGGCTGCAGCCTACACCGTTGCCGGCAACTCACAGCAGGCCAGCTCCAGGTTGAGCTGTTGTTCAGCATCTTAGCTGTAGAGGGCAGTGTCACTGGCTCTCATATGTGGGATCCAAACCAGGGCCCTCTGGCGTCCCAAGCCAGCTCTTAACCAACGCGCCACTCGGCCGGCCCCATAGATATCATCTTTCAAAATGTGTATACATTTTTTAGTCACCCTGGTATTCACATGAAGAAAGAGGGGACAACCTGGGTAGGGGAAAGTTTAGATCAGAGAGTTTCCAGGAAACAGTGAATAGCCCAATTTTCTGGAGGTTAGATTGTACCAAGGGAGGTACTAGCAGAACGGGTTGAAAAATTATGTCAAAGCCCCAACAACACCAGCCTTATGTGGACAGGCAAGAAGTTTGTTTTGAATTCATCAAGCCATGGGCAAAGCAAAGTAAATGTTGAGTAAGAGAGTGAGCAGATGACAGGTGTATCTTAAAACTGATCCAACCAGAACGGATTAGAGTTGGAAAGGAGTAAATGGTGTGAAACCCATCGGGAGACCATCACTATCATTAAATAAATACCTTTCATAATGTCACTGTGACTCATACAAAGAATAATGAAACACACTGCAAAGCCAACATGCAAACGTAATACACTTAGTGTGGGTAGCAAAAAAAAAAAAAGTATCTAGCCAGAACCTCCAACCCCTGTGTGACTCCCTCAACATATATATATATATATATATCATGTTTTCCAAACTCATGAATATAAAGAACTCTCTTTAGGATCATGTTTAGTATAGCTGTGACATCTCAAATAGGAAGTAGCAGACACCAGGATTCTACCCATATGCAGAGCAGACATTCACGGAGTGAATCCAGCCCCAGCCAGGAATCTCACAAGCTAGAACATTTGTTCAGGCAGCAACTACCCATCTGCTATCCGTTTCTGGTGGAGAACAAATGACTCAACTGCATTGGGAATTCTGCTAATCTACTTAAACATATGAAGGTGAGGCCATAAGTGTGTAAACTCAGTCATTATTTCTGGTGGAAAAGCAATGCCAGCCTGCAGCTGGATTGATTGACAGACACATAATGTTTATGTATGTGTGTCAGAGAGAAAGAGAAAAAGAGACAGACATCTCCTATGTATCAGTCAGCATACGGAGAGAGAAATGAGGAGTTTGACTTGAACACTCATCATTCCTAGAGGACATTTATGCATTGATTCCAACAAAATTGTCCTTCGGTATAGCTCTGTGAAAAATGTGTTTATGGTAAAAATTTAGATTTAGCCCCAAGCTAAAAACATGTGTCAGAGGATTTAGCTCTTCACCTGAAATAGTTTCCATAGACGCTTGGATAGAACTCAGTGTATTCTTGGCTCAACCAGTTCATCATACAATACCTACCGAAGAACTGCAGCTCGGAGCTGCATTGTGACCCTGTTCGATGTTACAGGCATTTGCAGCATCACTTCCTGTTTACTTCCCCTTTCAGCTGAGAAGTCACTTCACTGCACCTGCACCTTTGCCAAGTATTTATTTTGGGGGCAACTATTTCTGTTTCTCATAGGGATTTTTTTTGTTTGCCTTTCCTTTTGAAGAGGACTGACTAGTTCACAGCACTTTCAAATTGAAGAATTCACTATATATATAGTGTATATAGTATATGTGTATATATATAAATATCTTTATATATAAAGTATGTAAGACATATAAATATGTTTAAGATATATATACATATATAATATATACACATACACAGATGCTATCAATCATTACAGTATTTTTATTAATAACTCTTTAACTTTAAATGTTCTGAAATATTGTTCTGTTTCAAGGGTTCTGCTGATTGAAATGATAGCATGTAAGATCATTTACACAGAAAAGGAATTGTCATTGAGATAAACATATTTGAATAATCAGGTTCTTATAAGCTTAAAATTTTAATGTGAATGACTTGATAAAATAATTCAGGTAACAACAAAAAAAATGCAAAAACACTGATTTTGCTCTCACAGTTCTTAAGACACAGGGAGCAGGTGTATCAGTGTATTAGACAAGCCTGGAAGGGTCCTGCCCTGCAAGCTGGCCCCATCAGGAACTCTTCAGATACCTGAAAGAGAAACAGGAACCAAAAACCCCAACAAAATAAATCATTAATGGAAAGGAAAAATAGCAAGAGCCCATAAGAATCTTCCGACAAATGGAATTGCTAAGAGAGCTTTCAATGTGCTTAGTATAAGAATGTTGATGGTGGGGCCAGCCAAGTGATGCGTTGGTTAAGAGTTAACTTGGGACGCCAGCTCTGAGCAGCAGGGCTCCGGTTTGGATCCCACATATGAAGGCCAGTGACACTGCCCTCTACAGCTAAGATGGTGAACAACAGCTCAACCTGGAGCTGGGCTGCCGAGAGTCGCCGGCGACGGTGTAGGCTGCAGTGAAGCTGAACTGGGCTGCCATAAGCTACCGTGAGTGGCTGGCAGCCGCCGTGAGCGGCCATCCAGTGGCCAGCAACCGATCTGCCTCACCCAGGAAGAGCACAATGATAATACCAACATGTGTCAGTGAAGCGACATCCTCCACAATTAGACTTTTTTGGTCTAATTGGGCAACCAAAAAAAGGACAGCAACTTGTCTGTTTCCCTTCCCCAATTCCCCAACGCTGTTCCCCTCCCCCAACTCCCCAATAAAATCTTAAAAAAAAAAAAAGAATATTGATGGTAACGATCAAAGATAAGAAACCAATCTTTAATTCTATTTTAAGGTCATATACGTAAGAAAATGTCACCAAGTATTTCTTCGGGGTCTTTCATGTAGAAAAGAGTAACTTGCTATTAGGAGAACTGTTTGGGAGTGATCCTGCTTGGAGTAACTTCGTGTCATCTATGCCCACAAGAATATAATCAATTTGTTAATGGTTGTTAGTACTTTGCATTCACCTGTTCCAGAGAGATCTTCATTGTAACTTGAGGTCAGAGGGGGGCATCTCTATAGACAAAAATCCATTATTGGGGACACCAAAGGGAAGTCGTCTTCACCACATTTCTCAACTGTAAGCATAATCCTTTCTTATACAGCTGGCCCAGCAGCATCATATTATGATTTGTATTAAAAAATTGCAAAGGAAGAAGAATCTACTTTTCTTGGTGTGAGGTCTATAGAGACTGTTCATGGCACTACCAGTAAAGCCGTCCGTGGTGAGAGAAAGGATGACAGCTGGAGATATTAAGCAAGTGAATCACTTCCTTTCTATAGGAATTTTTTACCTTCTAAATTAAATAATTTATAATTTTCAGCAAACTTATTGTGGGTTCCCTATTGGAGTCAAAGCAACATATGAAAATCAATCAAATGTATAAACTATAGAATCTTATGAGCAAACATTGGAGTATGCCATACATGTTCCCAACCAAATAATAAATGAATCAACAAAACTGAAGCCTATAATTGTAGAAATTGAAGCATTGAAATGTAAACAATGTGGTTCAAAGAAGGAGAAAATTATTGTTGCTATGACTTCTGATAATATTTATTAGCCTATGCACCCACTGGCCCCATTAATAGATTTTCAGTTCTCTTTAGAACAATTTTACTTCACAATCCAAAAGTAAATTAGGTGAATAACTTATGAAAAGAGCTTAACTGAAATTAAGAATCTTTAGAAGGTAGAGTCCTCTAGATTCTTATTGAAACCTAAATTCTCCCAAAAGCGTCAAGTAGAAACCTACATAACTTCAAAAACATGTGTAGGAAAATCACAGAAATCAGAGAGGGATCCTTGAGTGGCTACTCCAATTTCTAAAAGCGATATACTCCTCTACCACAATCTATTGCAAAATGAATGCCGGAAGCACCCAATATTCCCTCTTATTGTATTTTTTTTAATTAGTAAGTCATAGTTTATTTCCCCACAAGACTTTTTCTAAGTGAACTCCAGAACATTAGAGTGAGCTAGGATCTGATAAAGCCAGAGTTAGGTCACATCATGAAATTTCACACAAGGCTCTTCTGGAGTAGAACCAAGGCCAAGATCACTCTCCCACCTCAAGAAGGATTTTTGAATCATACCCAGCACAAGGCGCTAAATACTCAGCCATGGATGTAAATGGTTTGCTTTGCATTCTGAATGACTTTTAAGCTGCATGTGATTGCCATGCCTTGCTGTAAATTGGACAAGTTTCTTGTTCCGGGTTAATACCACTCATTTGAGAATGCAAGTTCACAGGGAATTTAACTGCATCAAGTCCTTCACCCAGTGCCCCTGCCTCCCCATCCTTGTCCAGTTTTCCAAGTGGGAAAGGTCCCGTGCAGCTGCCGCCCATCTTGCCACATTTGGCTTTCTCTCTGTGCCCATAGAGTGCACAGTGACAGTTTATATTGGTCGCCTTGCTTCCACATGTGCTTTTCCCCCCTTAGAGCATATGTTTAATATTTGGGATGGAACAGGATGTTTAAAGTTGTGGAGTTATCAGTTTGTTTTCCTTAGAACGCACAGATGCCCCAACATGCAAAGTCCCGGAGCTCGTAACATCCTCATAGCAGAACGTGCCCACTATTGCATCTATGTTTACACAATTATTATTTTCTAAATGGTCTAATGTTTTGAGCCAGCGCATTTTCACCATTTGCTGCCATTATGTTGACTGAACACAACTGAATAATATACAAGGAAGAAATCAAATGCTTTGAGTCAAAGAAAAAAGTGTCCAACCCAGCTTTTCACATGCGATATATGACTTCCATCTGCTTTTATAATCCCAAAGTATAGCTTCATGAATGATATGGGTATTCAAAGTGCACTCACGTTTGAGTGGAGAACTTACCCTTTAGGAGAGACTTTTCCAGCTTCTGTGTTATGGCCCCTAAATATAATAGTTTTCAAGTTGGCGTGGTACAGTGCAGGAGACAGCAATACAATATGCGTCTTTCACCAAGTCCGATGACCTAAGAGACGCTGACACCATGTTGCCACTGTAGGTCCTTCAAGGTGGCATCAGCATCTTGCCCTCTGATCTCCAGGTGAGCACAATATAGTCTCTCAACAAAGTCGTGATAATGTTGATGATGCGGGTTTCACGTAGTAGGTCCAGGTGATCAAAGCAGAGCAGGCCCTGCAGGATTGACTGCTGACCTGCCCGCCAGTTGTGTGGGCTCAAGAGCATTTGAGCAAAAGTGCTGGGAGAGACGGGGACAGCAGTCAGCACTCTGATGACGGCTGGGAGCCCACCTGCAGAAAATCCAGCAGGTTGAAAGCTGGACAAGCCTATTGAGGGGTAGAGGCCATTTCAAAGGATGTGGTAAACCAATGTATAACATTTCAGGAATAAAAGAGTCAAAATGGGACCCATTGAGGAAATGAAATGTTCCTTAAAAGATCTGACTCTAGGGTGGCCGGGTGGCTCAGTTGGTGAGAGCACGTGCTCTTAACAGCAAGGTTGCCAGTTCGACTCCCACATGGGATGGTGGGCTGTGCCTCCCCCCGCCACCCCCGCGACCAGATGGAAAGCGGTGACTGGACTTGAGTTGAGCTGCGCCCTCCACAACTAAGATTGAAGGACCACAACTTGACTTGGAGCTGATGAGTCCTAGAAAAAACACATTGTTCCCCAATAAAGTTTAAAAAAAAAATCCTACTCTAAACTCTTTCCTTGAAGGATTGTAACAAATGGTGCCTACCGGAGGTCCTTTGATTCCCCATCCCTCACTACACCCTCTCTCTGTATTGCACCCCCTGGGTGCAGACTATTAAAGACCTGAGTTGGGAGGAGGGAGCTCAGGTGTAAACACCAGGAAATCTGATTAAAGCTCTCCTCATCCTTTCATATTCTGTCACACTTCTCTCAGGAAAGGGCAATAACACCTTGGTTGATGGAGTTTTATCTTTTTCTGTCCTCTGTCCTCTATACACACACATGAAAACAGATTATTTCTAACTAGCAACAATTCTTCCCGACTTTAAGCAAAAATAGGAAGGAGGTAGGGGAACCCAGAATTTATTCAGACGTTGGATTTTTTTACATGATTTTAGATCTTAATTTTGATAGAAACGTTAATAGCTATTTTGGGGGAATCTCTTTTAAAGGAGATTATAAACTCTACAATGTAACAACCACCTTAGTGTTTTAGTTTCTTTTTTAATGCCCATCTAACTCAAGTTTTAAAAACAGGTTAGAGGTCAGAGTGCCACTAATTCATTCAAAGAAGTTCAACACGGGCAGTAGACTATAGACTGATACCTTCTGCACTTTCACAATACAGGAATCGGGATTGTAGATAATGGCTTTCTCATTATGTAACTTTTAGACAATACAATTTACAGCCTATGAAAAGAGAAGGGAAGCACTGGACATTTTTTTGTTTGTTTAAGGTTGGCACTGTAAAATACAGTGTACTTGGCACATCCTATAGTAGTTTCTACATTTCAAGGTACAATATATTAGTATCTTGAAATCTTCACAGGTAGTTTTCTACTGTACTTATAATTTTAATTTTTATTATCAAAGTCTTAGGACTACTTCAACCATTATTTTTCTTGGCTACTTTGATTTATGTGTTTTGATCTATGTATTTCTAAGACCTGAGCCAGATTTTTTCATACTAGGTTATCTATTAGTCAAATGTAAAATGCAACAGATGCTTTTCTGACATTTTATATACTCATTTGCAATGAAAACATACAAAACTTATAACCCCAGTGTGAAGACACAATGCTCTTTGTTCCCTATTTTGACTATGTATCAATGCCAAACTCTAAAGAGAAGTAATTATAAACCCTTTGTGGATTTTGTGGCAAAAACAGAGGTTCCTTGCCATGGCTAACTATTAGGTAGGTTATGGTTGAGATGGGTTGCTTTTAATTTTATTTTGGCATTACACAATAAAATCATAAGAAGTAAAACTATTTCCAGGGATAAAGGACAGCTCTGGTCAAAGCTCAAAATTATTTCCAGGAGTATAAAATGCAAAAAAGAAAGTTGCATGACTAAATACACGTTTGCTATCTTGCAAATTAATCTTAGTCAAGATGTTTCTAAATTTTTTCCCTAAGAAAACAAAATCTCTCTTTCATAACTATTTGACTGTATTTATGTGGGTTATTTTTTAATCATAAAAATACTGTGTCCTTTAGTTAACATGATTGACCAAAGAAGAATGTTAAAAATACAAATATCTGACCATTTACTTGTGGTTTGTGCTACTCTGTGCTGTACTTAAGTATCACAATAGTCAATTACTGGATATTCAGCTGTATTATTTCACGGGGCTCTTGACATGGCCAAAAAAGCCAAAGTGACCATTTTGCAAAATGCTGTTTTAATCATCTTTTTATTTGCCTGATCCACGAAGCAACACAAAGCAATCTTTTAGCTTTAAACCATGTTTTTTGTTGTTCAAAATGACCTGAAATTAATTCCAAAACAATCAAACATTTAAATCTCTCTTTAAAATCTAAAATTAAGGTGTCCTTTTCATCTTATTTTCCCCTTTTGAATCATTTTAAGAGGTTTTATCTTCTTCTTAACCAAAAGAGACTAACGTATTTGTTTGCTTCATTGCTAAGTATAAGTCTTGAATTTTGGTTAAAAGGGAACTAAGAGCACAGGTTGTGCAGAAACACAGTCTCAGGTTGAGATGTCTCCAGTGTATCAAATGTGTACTTCCTCCCTGCGGGGCTCCAACCTCCACTACGAGCATGTTTTTTTAATGATCTTGGGATTAAGTTGGAGCTTTAAACACTGACTAAAGCCACATGTTATAATTAGGAGCTAACTTTTAGATTTATTTTTTCAATCTTGATCCAAATGCTATTAAGAGATACATTCAATAAATAGAAACTTGTAAATATCTTCCTAAAGAGAAATATGACCCAGAAATTATGGAATGGTTGCAATATGTGTGAACTGGAAAGTTGATGAAATGTCCTAATTCTGCAGAGCAATATTGTGCAGTTGAAGTGGAAGGATTTCCCGGAAGTATTTCAGATTGTTTGAATTCTACTCTGCAGCTGAATTTTCAATATGCTATTATTAATTTCCATTTAAAATGAGGCCCTCCTAAAAAAAATGTAAAACAAAGTATGATTTAAATTTTAAAAAATAAGATAATCAGTCCTAAATTGGGCCATGTGAGCCGGCCATGTAAAATCCTGCCTCCAAAACCCAGGAGCCCGTTGAAAATCCAGTTTTGAGCTTCTGAGTAGTGGGTCTATCTATTCCGTGGAAAAACACCACCTTGTACGGTTCCCCTGGGGTCTCTCAAGAAAAGATGATGGTCTTACACCAGGGGTCGGCAAACTTTTGAGACGGAAGAGCCGCCAGGGGTCAGCAAACTGCGGCTCGCGAGCTGCAGGCTCTGAAGTAAAATTGAAGATGAAAATAAAAACTATTGTAGTTTCATTTATAAAATTTGTAAAGGATATTCACATAATGGTGATTATGTATAAATATATTTATGACTCTCAAATAAATTTTAAATTGTTGTAAGGGACAGGATTGGCTCTTCCAGGGGTCGGCAAACTTTTGAGACCGAACGTACCCGAAAGAGCCGCGTGTGGCTCGCGAGCCGCAGTTTACCGACCCCTGGCTTAGACGGTAGTGGGCACAGCGAACTTCCCATGTAAAGTGTGTGCCAGGTCAGCAAAAGGTATCCGTCCACCCAGCAGGACACAGAGAAGTTCAGCGGCTAAGTGAAACAATATCTAAATGTACTGAGTTCCTTTCATTGTTGCCTTCTGCATTTGATAAAAATGTTTTTTCACATCATTTGGTCATTGGTTTTCCCAAGCATTTAAAAATGATAATAGGAACATTGTATTTATGAGTCAATATTTATATAGTACGTAGAATAGTGTCTTGTAGATAATAATGCTTTATACATATTCTTACATTAAAATAAATTGTTGTAAATAATTTAAACAACACTGGATTGCATTTTCAAATAGCTAAGGAAATTCAGGATTTGCTTTGCTTTAAAAACATTGTGATTAATTATTGATCTTTTACGTGTTCACAAGTTTACTGCAATTTCTCTTCTCACTTGAAAGTTGAATTTGTGAGCTAGACTGTCGCTCCCTGTGGGGGCTGTTTCTGCTGTGAACTGAAAATTTATAAGTTTCTTTTTATCAGAATAAAAATTCAATATTCTACTATGCGTTACACTTTGAAAGATGCAAACGTTGGAATTTTGTAACTATTCATGGGGAAATAAGGTGAAAACATTATCTGACAATAGATAAGGTAGAAAACAAGGCAGCCATATAAAGTGAAACCTGAAGGTTGAAAATTATAGATTGCAAGCCTTTTCCTGAAAATCTGTGTGTTTCTTCTGTTAAGACAAGAGCTGGCTTACTTTCCCCGCTTTGCAAAGTGACCCGTGAGCTCTCTGGAGGGCAGTGAATAAATATTACTGCCTCTCCCTCACTGTGGAGGAAAAGCCAGTTCCGATCACTACAATTGATGTGTGAGTCAATTCTGGGGGGAAAACAAGAGTTTCTGTTCCATCTTAGGTAACTAAACTTAAACAGAGTAAGTCTTAAAATTCTAGGCCAATGTAAAACTGTTATCCTTTTTTATTTATTGTGTACTTTCATGTTTCGTTGTTATTAGGAGTAAGCATTGATGTGAGTAATCCACAGTAGCAGGTATCATGAAAACAAGCACCAAGAATGTGGCTCTGAGACACTTTAGATGATGTGTGCTGCTAGAGGTTGTTATTGTGTGTGCATGTGTCTTTTTAAATATCTCCTGAGTAGACTAACCTTATTAAGCTGGGTATGTGTGCTATGGTCAGCCTAAATTAAGTGGAGGGGCAGAGAAAAAAGACCTCAAAATAAAATATTGATAAAGCACAGAGAGGTTCCAACTTCATCTTCAATCTGAAACATCCGGTTGTTCCACGTAGCTCCCATAAATATTCCCAACTGCAAACGAAAGGAAACGGAAAGAGATTTGTTACCAGACCAAGCAAAGCACATGCCCTTTGATGTGTTACTGGGACAGTTTCTCAGTGGCTGAATCCAGGTGACAGTCTACACTGACCTAGAGACAATCAGATGGCACCTGACCTCCAGGTGCTTGCATTCTAGTGGGTGGAGAGGCGCTATGTGAACAGGGCTATGAGACAGACATATTTGAATCCAGTGGAAACACTAAAAGTAGCTAAAGAATTCAGCCTGGGTGGATCTGGAAAGGCTTTACAGAGAAGCCGACATCTTTCCTACCTGGGACTTGAGCCATGACTGAAAATCTACCAGGAAGTCTGGAGGAATCGACCGCCTTCTGGGCCTGGAGAACAACAGGAACAGGTGCCCTGATTTGTGAATTTGGAGGAAAGATCTCCTACACACTATAAAAGTTAGACTCTATTCCCTGGGTGGTGCCTAGCACCATGCCTAGCACATAAGAAACATATGATAAGAAAGTGTGGAAAGAAGTGTATTGTTTCCCAGGAGTGCTGCCATTACAAAGTACCACAATCCAGGTGGCTTACAACAACAGAATTTATTGTCTCACGGCTCTGAGGTTAGAAGGTCGAAATCAAGATGTTGACAGGGACATAAGAAGGATCTTTTCTTGCCTCTTTCAGGTCCTGATGGCCCCAGATGTCCCTTGGCTTATGGCAGCATAACTCTAATCTCTGCCTCCATGTTTAAACGGTCATCTTATCTGTGTATCTGTGTGTTTCTGTGTCTTCTGTCCTTATATCTCTGTCTTCTCTTCCTATAAGGACACCAGTCATGTTGGGTTAAGAGACCACCTTAATCAAATGTGACCTCATCTTAAGTTGATTACATCTTCAAAGGCCTTATTTCCAAATGAGGCATATTCCCAGGTACCATGGCTGAGGGCTTCAACATATCTTTGTGGGGGACACAATTCAACCCACAACAAAAGGAATGAAGCAATCAATGTTTTGGTGCAGGGAAATTGGACCGTCGTTCACCAAGTTAACTGTAAATGTAGGGCAGAGGCTATGTTAGAGTGGTAGAGGGCTTGGCAGGAAGGCCAGGCTCAGAAATCTCAGTTAAGGAGTTGTTGAGAGGAGACAGAAATGATGAAAAACTTGAACTCGGGTGGTAGCAGTAGAGACAGAGAAGGAGGGAGGCAGATGTCAGATCTGTAAGCTAATCAAAGTAAAGGACTGATTAGATATAGGCAGGGTTCAAGATGATTCCCAGGTTTCCAGCTTAGGAGACAGACTTGACAAGTGGCGATACCATTAACCGTAATACAAAATATAAAGAAGACTGTTTTGCAAAGGATATTGATGCCTTCAGCCTCGCGCATATTGTACTGGAGATACATCCAGTACACTTATGGGGAAAGGGCTCTTATAGCATTGTGCAGTAGAATTCTTCACAGTGATGGAATTTTTGTATATCTGCCCCCGGTATGCTAGCCACTGGCTACATGTGGCTAGTCAGCTCCTGAAAGGTAAGTAGTGCACCCAAGGAGCTGAATTTTTAGCTTCATTTTAATAAATTTAATTTCTAATAGCTACATGTGGCTAGTGGCTACCATATTATACAGCACTGGTCTAGCAAGCGTGTGGATATATATGTTTAATGTTTGAGAGAGACACAGGAAGAGCATGGTGCCCATTGGAAATCATTGGCTGTCGGAAGTCATCAGCTTATAGGTCGTTGCCGAGCCATGTGCATTCCTGAGCCCACCCAGGGGGAGGCCAGATGTTCACACAGAAGACGTAAGGATGAAACCCCTGGCGAACACCAATATATTAGTGGCACCACAGAAGAGGGCCAGCAAATGGGACGTGAGAAGGAGAAAGGAAAAGCACAAGGGAGAATGGTGCTGCAAAAGCCACAGGAGAGATTTCCAGGACAGAGCAGCTTAGCATGTCATAGAAAAAACAGATTTTATTAAATAAACGATGAGAAAAAGCTTTCACCGTTACAATATTATTTTACTAATAAATGCAATGGCCGTATTTTGTTAACCAAGAGTAAATACTTTGTGCTCCAAGCATGGATTTTTATTTTTATTCTCCTCCCTCCTCCTGCCCCCAACCCCCTCCCGCTGACATGAAAGACATTTCAAAAGTTTTTGGAGGCAACAGTAAGGAATTTATGAAGACGAGACTATACCGGGGAATCTAGAATAATATGCCCCTAAAAACATAGCCCCCTAGCAGGAGGGCCCACAATTTTTTCCCCACGAATTACTCAGTAGAGGTTGTATAATTTTTCTTTAATGCCTCTACTGACAGCAATATCATTTTCCCAGACCTCACCTAACTACTCTGCAAAGTTGCCGGAGCATTTCCAGCTTACAAGAGAGGAGCCTATGGCTCCTGAAGTTCCAGCGACTCCCCTCAGTGGATACGAGTTGCACAGAGTAAAGCAGAGGCAGGAACCCAGGTTCATCGGTCTTCTGTGTTGTTTCCACCCGACCAGCATTCCCTAAACTTAAGACATTGACAAAAGCTGTCATGATTTTTGCCCTATCTACTCATCCTTGTACTATTATTCACTCAATAATTTTTTTTTAAGATTTTATTGGGGAATTGGGGGAGGGGAACAGCACTGGGGAGTCTGGGAAGGGGAACAGACAAGTTGCTGTCTTTTTGTTCCTCAGTCTAGTTGTGGAGGACGTCGCTTCACTGGCCCATGTTAGTATTATCATGGCACTCTTCCCAGGTGAAGCAAATCAGCCGGCCACACACGGTAGCCCATGGCAACCCACTGCAGCAGGGGCTGCAGCCTACGCGGTCACCGGCAACTCACAGCAGCCCAGCTCCATGTTGAGCTGTTGTTCACCATCTTAGCTGTAGAGGGCGCAGCATCACTGGCCCTTGTGTGGGATCCAAACCGGGGCCCTGCTTCTCAGAGCTGGCGTCCCAAGCCAGCTCTTAACCAATGCACCACTCGGCTGGCCCTTCACTCAATAGTTTTAAAAGTAAACTTAAATTATTGTTTAAAAAACAAATATTCCAACATTAACTTACTTAGAAAACCAGTATCACTTGCCATCAATAGAGGATGATTTTCTTAAATAAAAATAAATTACCATGAACAATAAAAACCCTAAACAATAAAAATGTTGTTAGAGTCTAGCTAAATGCTGCTGTCTTCCAAAGACCTTGAATGTGAGGCCAGCTTTTTATTTTTGTTGAAAGGAAGATTAGCCAATGTTAAGGAGACTCTAAACTCATCTCTACCATAAGGAGAGTGTCCCCTTGCCTTTTGAGAAGGGTGGCCTCTACCAGCAATGGTGCTCTCTCAGGAGTGAAGCATCCTGCTTTCCATTAAAGAATAAATACTATAAGATCATTTTGCCTTTTGTCATGTAAGGAAAAGAAGGGTACTAAGAAGTTCTCCTTTCAACACAAAATAAAACCGTCAGGAGCCTGGTGAATTACAATCCAGGACTTGCGCAGTCCCTGAGACCACCTGATAGTTCCTGGAGCATAAATGCCCTCAAAGATCTTTTCTAGAAAGCAGATGAAGTCAGACTCACTGTGGGTTCCAGAAATGCCATTCTGTATATTACATTGACAATATTTAGGGCCCTTAGAACAATATGGTGTAAAATCTTCCTTAGCAGTAACTAATTCCCATGTGGTGGGGCCAAAGGGAAAAACAGGATCCGTGCTCAGTTCAGTTAGTTCAGTCAGAAACTGGATAACGTCGGGGAACTCATGTTCAAGCACAAGTAGGGAGCCAGCCATTGGCCTGGCCCATGTACCCCAATATTAGAGGAGCCTCATTATCCTCATGAAGATCTCAGGGCTCCCACCAGCGCTCTAAACGCATGGGACTAGTCCAGGTGACTGACAAAGCAGGTTCTTTGTTCTTGGACAGAAGTCTTAGCCATAATCTGATCGTGTGGGTGCCACTTTCTGGGTGAGTTACCAGCAGGAACCCTGGAGTCCTAAAGGTTACTTACTGCTCCAGGCAAAATGCAAGATTCACCTTGTGTACGGAAATGTCCACTTTACAGCAACCAACACCTTAAATCAGTTCTAGGTGTGCATATGACATGAACCCCATTAAGAAAAAATATTTTGAAATAAAACAAGAAGAAAAAAGATCCTTCAGATGCTATTATTTCTTCACTAGCTGGGTTTTATAAATCTATTTTTTTAAGCTTGAGTGTAAGCTAAGAAAAGAAACCTTGCTTTTTATGGCAAGAGTTCTTCAGTAGAAAGACCACTTATAATGGAAAGCATCTTGTACAAAAGTTTTGGTAATCAGAGGGGGGAAATGCAGTGTAGCTTTGTAAATTTTGACTTTGAAAGGCCAGTGTAATGTAAATATGACTTCCTAGAGTGTAAACAGCAGTGGTTTGAAAATAAAAACTTGTACGAAACAGGCAACTATCTAGTTAGAAGAAAATGTGTCTAATAAGCATGTGTGTCTGAGATGCCTTGAATATTTTTTATCCTGTACTGTAATTACTAAAGATGTAAAATTTCCAGGACTTCTGAAACCATGAGAAAAAAACATTATAGGGTTTTTTTTTCCCCCCAGAAAAATACAGTTCTACTTTTTGGTATTCTTTACATATTTAGAGTAACTTAAGAACACAAAACATATTGTTCTCATGTAAATTACATACTTGGAAATGTTTGAAATTATTAACGGAGCCACAAGCTTTTAAACTTTAAAGAATCAACTATCTCTTGATTTAGACAGCAGTTGAAAATATCAATATAAGAAAGTATCATTATATTTATTTGACTTAAGATGTCCATTGTGTCAAAGATTATGCTCATTTTGAGAAAATCCAAAAGCTCAACAAAAGTCTTGTTTAATTCAAATGTTTTTTAGCACTGGGAGATTCAATATTCATTGTCTTCACCTTGGACTTCAGAAAACTGACTTTTTCTGGAATTGGGCAAACTTTTGTGTCCCTCACCATCCTGGATTTGGAGTGATTTGAGTGCATTCTAAACATAGAGGCATTTTTCTCTCTCCCTAAAAGATGCAAGAGGTTGGAGAGGTCAGAATCTAGGCTATGGAGGTACTTTAGTGGGGCTTTGGCAAGGAAGAAGGTGGGATGGGAATTTGCTTTATACTCTAGTCCAGCGGTTCTCAACCTTCCTAATGCCGCGACCCCTTTAATACAGTTCCTCACGTTGTGGTGACCCCCAACCATAAAATTATTTTCGTTGCTACTCTATAACTGTAATTTTGCTACTGTTATGAATCGTCATGTAAATATCTTTTTGTTTTCCGATGGTCTTAGGCGACCCCTGTGAAAGGGTCGTTAGACCCCCAAAGGGGTCACGACCCACAGGTTGAGAACCGCTGCTCTAGTCAAATGCAAAAACTCCTCCCTGCCTAGACCCCAACCGGGAACTCAGACAGCAGTAACAATGTGTGTTAAATGATCCAATGAATGAAGGAATCATTACTTTCTTTTCTCCCTATAAATCTATAATCCAAGAATTTGTAACAGCCCAACCTATGGAATTTTAACATAATCCCTGTGTATTCCTTGCAGTCTCTCTGTATATTTACCTGCAAATATCAGTGCTATGTGATTTTTTTGTTCCATTTCAATCTTTTGAATATATCCGTCTTCTCAATATCATTAGGAGACAGAGTTAGGCCACAAAATTCACGTCCCATTGAAAAAATATGTTATCATTTCTCGTTTAAATTCTCCCATTCCATTTTCATGATACTTATATGTGTTCACCTCTACCTGTCTTAGAATCTTACCTATTCATAATTGACAACCTCTTATCTAATTCTTACATTTGGAATTAATGAGACATGTCCATTTTTGCAGATTTTCCTTTACAAGCTTGGTCTCTCTCTCTCTCCATCCCTCCATACACCCATCCATTTATCCTACCACAAAGTAATTCACAGTCTACCGTTAAAAGATTATCAATTCATGTACTTATTTTGAAAAAGGGTTTGCTCAAAGAATGTCTCAGGGGAACCAGTGGTCTTGGTAGATTTTTTAAAAAGCCACTTGCATTTTACATTCTGGAAATATTTCATATGTTATGAAGATGTATTCCTCTCCTAAGAGTTTGGGCATTCCTCTTCCTGATATTTCAGGGGACATCTTATCTTCATATAAACGACTGAGAGCTTTTTGTGTACACATCTCTGCAATGTTTCTTGCCAAGAATGCTTTGTCATACCTGTTCCTTCTGGCGATATAGACACCACAGGAGTAGCAAGGAAGGTATGCTATGAAACAAACTACTCTGTGCCATTTCATTGTGATCCCACTGCTAATTATCAAAAGGACGTCTCAGAATTTAAGGACACTTGATATGGGCATCAATGAATTTGATTCTTAATAGGAGCTTTTGGAAATGTATATTTCATTTGGCATTTTCTGCAAGTTCTATTTTCCCTGCTCAAAATAATGTCTGGCTGTGTGGAGGCCTTCCATATACTATCCATGCATCTCACCATTTGCCTAGGGAGGAAGGTAAAGAAAGAGATCATTTTTATATAAATACATATAAAAATACATATGATGTATTAAAATTAGTAATAATATCCTCTCAGAATTATTGTTAAACTATGTTTTAGCCCAACACATAGTTCTAAGATAAACAGACTGATATTGTCCCCAAGACATCAAGTAGGTAGAAACTCAATAGGAATGGGTATTCATATATGAAAATATGTTCATTCCTACAAAATGTTCTCTGTCCATAGTCTAGGTTCAAATAAAGTCAGCTTTCTTTCTGCTTCTGTTTGTGTTGCAATGTCATAAGTCCAGGAGAAGGACCCCAGCTTTCTCCTAATTCTGTCATCTTAATATTTGTCTTTGACCCTGTCCTCTGGGAGTGTGTCCAGGTGCAAGGCCCTCGGCATCCTCGTTTCTAAGCCCTATCAGAAAAATTGGCAGCTATTGCCAATGTCTGTTTAGCTATTGTCAACATCCTCTGAGAGGGACATAGGAGAAAAAGCTACTACAAAGAGTGTACTAGGTCTTTCTGCAGACCATTGTACAAATGAAATATACTACTTGGGGGTTGGGGGGGTGGATGTGATCCTTGCTTTGAATTTGAAGTCATGCTCTATTTTCCTGGTATGTAGACATTTATAACTTGGGATTTTTTATAGTTCTATATGAAAAACTTCTGTTTCTAGTAATCATACCTAGTGTCAGTAAATGGCTCCCGGTATCAAAAGGTAAGACAGATTGTGTGGGAAGACATGCATATTGCATCCAAATTAACATGTATTTCCAAATTTAAAAATATATGTGCATTGTGTGAGGATTTGGGGGAAAATATATATTTATATGCTTTTATCAATGTATATGTTAAGTGTGTATAATATACATATATATTACATATATTAAATTTATATATTTATATAAATGTATATAATATGTATTTGGGTAAAATATCAAGAAGAGATATTTTGTGACAACTTCTAGGTATGCATGGCTCTTGTTGTTACATGTCTTAGTCCATTCGGGCTGTTGCAGCAAAATACCACACACTGGGTGACTGATAAACAGCAAGTTTATTTCTCAAAGATCTGGAGGCTGGGAAGTCCAAGATCAAAGTGCTGGCAGACTTGGTGTCTGGTGATACCCCCTTCCTCATGGACAGCTGTCTTCTCTCTGTGTCCTCACAAGGCAGAAGGGGACAGAGAGCTCCCTGGGGTCTTTTATCAGAGCACTAATCCCACTGGTGAGGGCCCCACCCTCAGGACCCAATCACCTCCTAATCCCATCAACCTGGGGGTTAGGATTTCAACCTAGGAATTTGAAGGCCAGCACAACATTCAGAACACAGCATTACTCATCATTCTTTATTATTTTTTTACTTATCAGGCAGTGTTTATCCAATCATGACAAATTATATTCTTTCAAAAATACTCTAAGGTTCTTGACCTGCTAGAATACTTGGGAGGAAGCAGGGAATCCTGGTGTAGGCTCTGCCATGAGAGACAGCCAGCTGTCCCGGCCGAAGCCTCCTGGGCTCCTTGCTTGTCTCCCGACCTGGGTGAGCAGGGCACCGTGCCAGGAATACCTGCTCTGGACAGGGCAGCAGGGCGACTCTGACCACACTCCTCAGTCCTCCCCACGGAAGAATGCTCCTCACAGACGTGCGAGGCTGCCATCTCTGAGTGCGAATCCCATTATTACCACTCAACTACAATTATTGGCAAAAAAAAAAAAAAAGAGAAAAAATGGAAAGCATTACTACGTGCTCAGCAGCGCTGTGCACTCCCGTTATCCACCCCAGTGCCGAGAGTATCAATGAAGAAAAGTGAATCCTTTAGAGATGCAGCTTCTAGGCAGCCACTGCCACCCCCGATACGCATCTCTCATCCCTCAGGGATGGAGCTCAAGCTGTGCCGGTCTCCCCAGAGCACTGTTAGGTGTCTTCTCGTTCAAGATGAATAGAACCTAAGTAGGCAGGAGGGAGATTTCAGAGTGCTCACCGCAGCCAAAACGTCAGAGCTAACAGCCAGAGATTGCCCTTTCCTCCTGGCCCCAAACAAGTTGTCCCCTGCCTAAGAAAAACCCAACTTCAGAGGTATTTCCCAGAGTTCATGCAATGATTAAGGTTAGTACCTCAGGAGCTTGGGTGGCAGTTTTGAAATCCTAATTGGTTTACACTTAAGGTTTTCGTTTAAAATTTACTATTTTAGCGGGTTACAAAAGTGAGGAGCATATATTTCTTTTCTTATGAATATTTAAACTGCAGCATGTATACCTCCTGGGATAGAAGAGTATATGTCAAGCTAGAAATTATTAGTTTTTAAACATGTAAGTATTTCTATCCAATTCAAGACATCTAAGTCCACCTACTATGTACCATAAACCATATCAGTTGCTGCCAGGACACAAATAAGAAAATGCCTTAATCCTTGTCGCAAAGGAGTTTTTAGTATAATAGGAGGCAGTAATGCTGTGTAACAAATCACTCCCAACTCTATTTCAGCTCACACATGTGTGGCTCATCTGGGCATTGCTTGACCACAGCAGGGCTTGGTTGAGCTTGGCTCACAGCTGTAGGTTGGGGCCAGTTCTGTCAGCTCCATGGGCCTCTCATAATCCTGCAATCAATGGACTGTCCAGCAGTGTTCTTCTCATGGTGATAGAGAACCAGCAGAGGGCAAGCCCAACCACATCACATCCCCTAGCACTCATTGGCCAAAGCAAGTCATGAGGCCAAGCCCAACATCACTAGACCAAGGAAATATACTCTGCCTGGGAGGAATTACAAAGTCACATGACAAAGGATGTGGTGATACAGGGAGGGGTGCAAAATTGAGAAAAATAATGCAATCAAACACATTAAGGAAAGGTAAATTTACAAATGATAACAAATGGTGGGGATTTAAAAAGGGAAGGAATTAATTATATCTCAGAGACAGCAGGAAAATATATTCTTACAGGAGGTGGTATTCACATTCAGTCACAAAAGGTGTTTGTATTTCAAGAAACCAGACAAGGCCCCGGATGGCGGGTGGCGGGGAAGGGAATGGGGAGGGGTTGGATAGGGGCAGACAAGAATTCAAAGATGCTCATGACCAAAGTTGTGGATATGTGAAGGACAGCGTTGGGTTATAAAAATGTAAATTAAAAGAAAAAAAATTATCGCACTACGAAAAATATATCGGTAAGGAAACTACACACAGACAGTAAGTGGAGACGCAGGTGTCAGAATTTCTTGTGTTGCATGCTATTGCTAGAAGTCCTTTGAAAACACCAGTGTTTGAAAATTCCCAAAGTATGAACATGTGGAAATGCGCACAAGGATAAAATTTTTGTGTCTTTAGAGCTATAATCAGAGCTGGAAATGACTTAGAAATCATCTAGCCCAACTCACAACTTCACAAAGAAATTTGTATTTTGGAGATAAATACTCTTTGGCTCTTTGTCTCTTTCTGTCTTTCTCTCTCTCTCTCTCTCTCTCATATATATATATATATATATATATATATATATATATATATATATACACACACACAAAATATATGTATATATAAATATGTGCATTAAATATATAAAATATGTAAACATATTTAGAGAGAATAAATGTTTTCTTAGATAAATATATCCTATATATGTTAAATATATAACATATACTTACAGAGAATAAATTCTTTCTCATACATATTTATCAAGATGGGGGGATGGGATATGAAATGAGAAGACTCCTTAAAGCAGTATTCTGAAGAACTTAATCCCTCATAAACTTAAAAACCCCTGTGTCCTCATCAAGTGACTATGTGGCTCCAAGGAACAGAATATGACTCACATTATTCAAAAGCAAAGAGAAGGAGTTGTTAATAAGGATGAAAAATAAATATTGTCACAGATATTCAAGGCCTGGAAGTACCATCTAAAATCTGACAGAAGCGGGGTGTTCCCCAGACCCGGGCCCCAGAGTTTGGGGTACTGTTATCAAAAGACAGGGGACTGGGTGCTAGGGGTTAGGGGATGGCAGGGCAGCGAACTTCCCCTGCACCCACCCGCCTGCACAGCTTCCTTGCTGAAACTCATTATCCACATTTGTAAATGAAGCGTATTTTCCACCTAACCGAAATGTAATTGGGAAATTAAATCAGTTTGTGTTCATAATATATGAAGTTTCCTTCCAGAACAGAAATAATGAAACTTTGAAGTTGTGCCCTTTAGATAATCACCATTAATGTAGATCAGAGGTCAGCAAACTATGGCCCTCAGGCCAAATCCAGCTGGTTTGTTCCTATAAAACAAATTCTATTGAAACTACCACGCCTGTTCGTTTACATATTGTTTATGGCAGCTTTTTGCACAACAGCAGGGTTGAGTAATTGCCGCAGAGACAGAGCCCATATGGCCGGCAGTACCTCCAATATTTCATATCTGGCCCTTTACAGAAACGTTCACCCGCCCCTGGTGTAGATGATGGAGGGTGAGCCCCTTCCGGGAACGGGTGAAACTTGCATGAGCTTCTGCTTCAGGAGGTGGATTCAGCAGGCTGTGCCCAGGATGGGTGTCAGTGGAATGCGTGTCCCCGGGCACTTGCCTCCTTCCCGTAGCTCCACTCTGGACGTCATTAACCCTTTGCTCTCTCTCCTTTGGCAGACTCCGACCTGAGCATGCGCACACTGAGCACGCCCAGCCCAGCCCTGATATGTCCACCGACCCTGCCCGGGTTTCAGAATGGAAGGGGCTCGTCCACCTCCTCGTCCTCCATCACCGGGGAGACCGTGGCCATGGTCCACTCCCCGCCCCCGACCCGCCTCACGCACCCGCTCATCCGGCTCGCCTCCAGGCCCCAGAAGGAGCAGGCCAGCATAGAGCGGCTCCCGGACCACTCCATGGTCCAGATCTTCTCCTTCCTGCCCACCAACCAGCTGTGCCGCTGTGCCCGCGTGTGCCGCCGCTGGTACAATCTGGCCTGGGACCCTCGGCTCTGGAGGACTATCCGCCTGACGGGCGAGACCATTAATGTGGACCGCGCCCTCAAGGTGCTGACCCGCAGGCTCTGCCAGGACACCCCCAACGTCTGTCTCATGCTGGAAACCGTGGCTGTCAGTGGCTGCCGGCGGCTCACGGACCGAGGGCTTTACACCATTGCCCAGTGCTGCCCGGAACTGCGGCGGTTGGAAGTCTCGGGCTGTTACAATATCTCCAACGAGGCCGTCTTTGACGTGGTGTCCCTCTGCCCCAACCTGGAGCACCTGGATGTGTCAGGTAAAGGGCAACGGACCTCCCATCAGTGGGGCCTTCCCAAGGCACCGTCCCAAAGAAGTAGCTGACATTGCCGCATCCGTAGGGGTCCCCTTCGGTGCGAGGCAGGCTGACTTCCAGAGTAATTGTTTCTATGTGATAACCAGGCCCCTGCAGGCCAGAGGTATCCCTTTCATCAAACGTCAACTTCTTAGAGGAACCGGAGGTACCTTTTGCAGTTTAAGTTAGGGTGACTTTTAAATGTCTTTCCTTCCATAGCTCTCAGTTATTTCAGAGTAACCATAGCTAATGGGAACCAAGCATCTAATCTATAGGTAAATAGGAACCAGATACCTCACTCAAGCACAGGTAGTGTGGAAACCACCCTCACTTCCACTGGCTATTGTTCCACAGAGTCTGAGAGCTGTGCTGAGGGCTGTTTTGCAGACACTGGGGAAAACCGATCGTGGCCAAATATCTACTTATATTTCACCCCCGCTCTTCTCAGTGTGGGTTGATTTCGTGTCTTTTCTTAAGCAAATTCTCAATTACAGAGTGCAGCAGTAAAGCTTATCGAATGGAGCCGTTAGTTCTTTTAAAAATTGAGGGAAATCCCAGCATGGCTGCTTTGCTCAAAAAACCTCTCTCAGGCAGGAAGAATTAAAACCCAGACTCACACTTTGGCGCCAGACGTGGATCCGGCCAGACTAACAGCCTCTCTTTATCTCATCTGCTGCCCAGTCCAAAGACGAACATTCGAGAGGCTGAAGTGTGTAAGATACATCAGGGAGTTAAAGAAATGAGCCACAACCTCAGGGGCTGCTGGGGAGGGGTCAAGACGGAAAAACCACTGTGACGGGCACATAAACAGAATTTGGGATTTACAAGCATCTGAGGTAAATGATACCCTCCAACCAAACCTGAGGTAACAAGCCAGCTCTCTCAGCTTGCTCTCCCTTTCGAAAGCCGACATCTGAAAATATTTCAGATGACAGTCAATTATTTTTTGCAGATTCTTTCCCTTGCTGGAAAGCAACTCTTTGCTTCCCTTCTTCAGCTGGCTTCATTACAAAACCATAGTAACCGTATGTTCAGTCGTGAGCAGCCATTGGCATCAAGAAGCAGGAAACGAAGAGGTTTTCTTACATTTTTCCTCCAAGGAATTCTGGAAAGAGAAAGCTTTGTGATGTGGTGGAAACTAGTTTCAAAACTTTGTGATTTGGGACACTTCACAGCTTTCTCTAGATGTGTTTCCTCTTCAGTTAAAAAAACAAAAAACAAGGGATTGAATTCTTTAACTTGTGAGATTCTGTGCATTGTGGGCCTCTTTTTATAAACACCTTATTTTCTTTTCCTTTCTCCAATTAGACAGTGATTTATTTTTAGAATTCCCTTCTTCGTGAAAGGGGCTCTCTCCATGCACCCTTAATATAGGCTGCGAGTAATTGTGCCCTCTCTTTTGGAATGTTGTTGAAATTCAGAAATGCAAAAACTACTTTGTCTATTTGGGCATGGAAATTCCTGGGCTCCTAGCCTGAGTGAGTGGGTCCTGCTTGGTCCCTTCACTAATCATTATGTACGTTTTGATGCCTTTCCTCTAGACCAACCTGGGTAATATGCAGGTCCAACTATATTTCAGCAGCTTCCTCTCACGCCTCCCAACACACCCCTGTGGCCTGTGTACATAGAGACTAAAACAAGGGGAACCTGGAACTCTTAAGTCAAGAGCACAGAATTTCAGTTTTTGGAGTAGGGGAGGTCAGGTAGATGGACTTGAAAACCCCAACCATCTCTAAGGCCTAAAGGTGAATTTGTCATCGCCACCTCCTGTGCAGGGGATTCTGTTTCCCCAGGACCTCGAGTTCATCCCCCCTCCTCTACCTGTCTACATGAATGCATGCTTCTCTAACCATTTCCCGTACTTCCATCTCAACCTCGTCATGAAGATATGACAGCAGATTTGTGAAAGCTGAACCAAATCTGGAATTAATTGAAAACAAAACAAACAAAAAATACAGATACATTCAACCCATATTGACCATTCCCTATAAGGAGTAATGGTCACACTCCTTACCCTGAGTATTAAGGCAGCACCCCCCCCCACCCCATGATCTGATCCCAATAGAACATTCCTGTCTTAGTTTCCATTAAATCCTCTCAGACACCCTGCATTGCACCCTATGGACAGTCCTCACTCCACCCCACCCTACCCCAGGCCCATGCTTTCTTGTCTGTCTACTACCTGGACTCCATATCTATGTATCCAAATTGCTTCTGTCTTTCAAGAATCCCTTTATTGATGTCACCACCTCCAGGACTTCTGAGTTCCCAGTGTCTAAATGTTCACTTCCCGTTGATGTACTCATACGTACCATACATCTCATGCGCAGTTCATCAATTGCATGCCACATCCTAGTCTTGTCTCACCACCCCTCCTATAACTGAAGCCTTGGATTAGGAGCTGAGAAACTTTGCCCTGGTCTGGCTGTACAGGTCACATAATCTCGCTGAGCCTGAGGTGTCTCATCTCTTAAAAATGAAGGTCCAATTGGATGATTTCTGAGCTTCTCTCTCTGTCTGTAATGTACAAATGGATGCATGGACTAGCCGTAGATGTTACCTACTGAGCCGTGAACCAGTTTTCTTGTGCAGCCCAAACTTAGCAAATCTGTGAGAATTCGGGCTAAAGCTAGAATTAAAAATTATTGATCTAAAGCAGTATAAGCATATCAAAATAGTTTCTTTACTAAAACAACTAAACTCATTAAATTTGGGACTCATTTTTATCAATAAGGCATATATTTCCTTGAACCAAAGATAGTATCTTTCCTGGAGGGCAACAGATTTTGCCGTGTGTGTGTGTGTGTGTGTGTGTGTGTGTGTGTGTGTGTGTGTGTGATATAATATATATCTCAAACTGAAACTTAAGAGTGTAGGAACAAAGTTTGTCATATACTCTTGGAAAAAAAAGTGCCTTCACAGGCATCAGAGATGGCCAACCACTGCTGTGGACATATAAAGTCAGTATAAGTAGGATTACAGTTACCCTAGAAAAAGAAACTCAAAACAAAGGAAAATTTTAAAGCTAGAGTTGAGGGGTGCCAACCACCATCCGCAAAACCGCTGGAGCGGCGTGGGCAGCCTCTGACAAGTTGCATCTTTGTTCTCCAGTGTTGCCTTGTCCACTTTACTCCTTCCTGAAATTCTTTGACTTGGTAGCACATGGCTTTTGAACCCCATTATTCCCAGAACCTGAATTTTACATGAGTTTCCTAGGCAGCCTGCCAAGTGGTGGGAGGAAAAGTCCCCGTTAGCACTATCGTGTGGCTGCTTGGAAGCCTTGGGTATTATGTGGGCAGCGGACACCGAGGTGCCTGAGGTGAGGCACCTGGCTTCCGACCTGCCAGGGGTATTAGGGAAGAGCAGAGAGAAAATGAATGATATAAATATAGCCTATGTAATGGAATGAGCTATGTATACATGTGCATTTATGTATATAATATATATTGGCTATGCATATTCATTATTCATATTTACAAGCTAAAACTATACTGTGCACGTTTACATGGTAAAATATATAGTGAACTTAAAGGTACAATGAAATGAGTGTTTCATATAAATATTTAATTATTATATAATATATAGTGTAAATATATATAATTTATACACACATGTATTCTTGGGGGAAGAGGGGTTAGAAACAATGTTTAGTGAGGGAATCTAAAGATATCTTCCTGAGCAGGAATTCCCTTATCTGTAAAATAGATTGTTTTAAGAATCAGGTAAGAAAATGTTTATAGAAGCGCTCTGTGAACTTCATAATTCAACACAAATGAAAGGCATTACAATTAACTGTAAAATAGGCAGCTGTTTTTCAAAGTAGATATACAATACATCAGCCAGGGTCGAAGTCCTAAAGACATTCAATGTTCAAAGTTGGATTACCCTAGCCTATCTTCCTATAGGAGACTCTATTCACTTTATAAATCATTCATTCACTCATTCATTCATGCATTCAACAGATACTTACTGAGCACCAGCTGTGAACCAGGTATGAGAGATAAGGCAGTGAACAGCCCAGAGTCCTTTTTCTCAGGCGCTGGCATTCCAGAGTGAGGACAGCAAATACAAAAGTGAACAAATGAATATATAATACCACAAAGTGACAGAGAAAACTGAAAATAAATGGGAAGAAGGTAGGGGATACTAGTTCATACAGTGATTAGGGAAGAATTGTCCAATAAACTGACATGTGCTCAGAGACCTCAGAAAGTAGGGGCAGGCCCATGGGGCCATCTGTAGAGCTTTGTCCAGTGCACTGACCCTGAAGCCAGGCGGGCACCTGAGGTGTCTTAAAATCAGCAAGGAGGCCAGTGGGGTCAGAGGAGCAGGGTCAAGAGATGGGGTCAGAGAGCATGGGGTCCTTGAGTCCGCCTTAGACGTTAGATTTTACACGTGGAGTGACATGGGTGCCGTCCAAAGGCTTTGAGCAGAGTGACATGATTGCATTTCTGTTTTCCAGAATCTCTCTGGCAGCTGTGAGTAGAGGAAGGTAGGGGGTGAAGGTAGGGCAGGGAGACAGGCTGAGGGGCTAGAACAATAATGCAGATGACACAGTTGTTCTTCCTTCACCAAGGAGGGTGGAATTGACTCCCCCTGATGGTCACCTTGTTACACTAATAACTACATGCATTTCCCATTGCGTTTTCAGAGTACCTCCACATCCATTTTCTGACTGCATCCTCACTATCTCCCTATAGTGGAGACACGCCAGCTGTTCGTTCCCATGTCATAAAGGAGTCTTGAGGCAGAAAAGTTAAGACCCCTGCCTGAGGCCATAAAAAGTAGACTTGAACCATGTGTGAGCACAAGCCAGAGCTCTTTCTGCCAAACCAAAATCAGGGCCAAGCCTTCTCTCTCGTATCTCACTTCTTTGGATCAGAGCGCGACCAGACCATTGCAAGGGAGAACTAATCTTTATTGAGCTTCCGGAACTTTCCAGGGCCAGGGCAAGATAAGTACACACATTGTCTCATTTCAGTTTCTTCACAGCCACCTTGCAGGGAACGTCATTATCCCAATGTTAAGACCAAAGAAATACTCAGAAGGTTTGATCTGTCCCAATGTCTGGCAACTAGCGATGTACCTGGAATTGGAAACTGGTCTTTCTGGTTCTAAAGCCCACAAATCCCCTCAAACCCAGATCATCAAAGTAGTTAAATAAGCAGATGAACATGGAGAACCCATCTTTGCTTTCCTTCTTTGCAGAGGCTGAGAAGGGAGGGGTACGGTGGGAACGGGGCTCGGGGAAGGCAAGAATCCGCGGCAGCCCCTCACCCCAGGCGAGGCCCCCCCATTGCCAGAGGTCATCGCTCTGAGTGTGTGTTCTGTCTCTTTATGTAGGGTGCTCCAAAGTGACCTGCATCAGCTTGACCCGGGAGGCCTCCATTAAACTGTCCCCCTTGCATGGCAAACAGATTTCCATCCGCTACCTGGACATGACGGACTGCTTCGTGCTGGAGGACGAGGGCCTGCACACCATCGCGGCGCACTGCACGCAGCTGACCCACCTGTACCTGCGCCGTTGCGTCCGCCTCACCGACGAGGGCCTCCGCTACCTGATGATCTACTGCACATCCATCAAGGAGCTGAGCGTCAGCGACTGCCGCTTCGTCAGCGACTTCGGCCTGCGGGAGATTGCCAAACTGGAGTCCCGCCTGCGGTACCTGAGCATCGCGCACTGCGGCCGGGTCACCGACGTGGGCATCCGCTATGTCGCCAAGTACTGCAGCAAGCTGCGCTACCTCAACGCGAGGGGCTGCGAGGGCATCACGGACCACGGCGTGGAGTACCTCGCCAAGAACTGCACCAAACTCAAGTCTCTGGACATCGGCAAGTGCCCACTGGTGTCCGACACGGGCCTGGAGTGCCTGGCTCTGAACTGCTTCAATCTCAAGCGGCTCAGCCTCAAGTCCTGTGAGAGCATCACAGGCCAGGGCCTGCAGATCGTGGCGGCCAACTGCTTCGACCTCCAGCTGCTCAATGTCCAGGACTGCGAGGTGTCCGTGGAGGCCCTGCGGTTTGTGAAACGCCACTGCAAGCGCTGCGTCATCGAGCACACCAACCCTGCCTTCTTCTGAAGGGACAGCTTCCATCCGGCGCTGTTTTCATACAAACATGAACAAAACGAAATTTTTTTTTTTTTAAAGCAGCATATGTAAGCACCGACACCCATTCATAACAGCTCTTTCTTCCAGGAAGGTTCTTAGGCATCGGACTTTTATTTTTCCTCATTTCTTGTGGGCAAGAAAGGTCATAGAACGGAAGGAGGTGGGTGGCAGGAGATTTCTGCTACAGTAAACGGGTTTCTGGCCAGGTCACTTGTAGGCAGCTCATCTTCTCACAAAAGATCTATCTCACAAAGCTGATTGCCATGTCTGTAGACAAGCCCTGTTCTCTGTCTGTCTGTCTCCTGGCCACATCTCCGGGGTTCTACACCCCCTTTCCTCCTGCCCCTCACTTCTCCCTCTCCAACAGCAAGAACAAATCCTCAGAATAGTCATGCTCTCCAGACCGCCTTCTCTTTAAACCGCTTGATTGGCCTAAGCCCCCCTCTTCAATCTCACTCACGCCCAAGCAAATTCTTGTGAAGTTAATGTCACAGCACCTGGTATATACAAAGTACTTCCAAACCTTTTTAAAGAGGCTCTTACCTCAAGCAGCACGGTGAAGGAGGGGCCTGAGTTCTGCCCCCAGCGCTGCCACTAACCAGCTCCGTAACCTGGGGCAAAGCACTCGACCTCTCTGGACCTCAGCTTCAGAATCCAGCACTGAATCAGAGGCAGTCCAGCTGGAGGCTTCGCTTCGTGCGCATTTTAGAATTGAAGGAACTGAGATGTCAATAAGCAGAAACACCTTGGCATAGAGCACATGAGGCATCTCCCTCTTCCAAGGGTGTAAATTCTGTGGATGCTTTCAGGAGCTGTGGAAGTGCCAACACCTGTATGCCCTTCACTCCAATCTGAGTGTCACTTCCACCCTGTTTGTTCTGGTGGGTGAGTCTCTTGGGCATTTTCTCCCACCCTGCTCCATGGAGGTTTCCGTGCCCACGTACTTGCAGCATCAGCCCAGTTCACACGGTCATGAAATTCCTAATCACGGCAAAGCCCACCCCCGCCTCCCCAATCAAGCTGATCTTTCTGAATGTTTTCAATAGGAGCAAAGACCCTCACAATTTTTAATTAACAAGCGAGGCCCAAGAGAACACATGTCCTGTAAGGTTTTTTCTAATCCCCCTCAGCGCACACATGGCTGCGCCAGGCACATCTGCCCTGCAGCTGGCAGGAACAGACACCTCGGCTCGTTGTCATTCAGATCACATTCCTACTCTTCTCATCTATTTATTTCTTTGTGCATCCAGACTTCATCACATGAAGCTTGCTGGGGTTAAGTCCTAAGCGTTTAACTGTGCAGAGTGCCACCCTGTGGCTGTCTGCGTGTTCTGTGTCAAAGAATGCCAGGCACACTTCCAGATGTTTAAATACCATTCACTCAAAAATGCCCGACAAATAGAAAAGGGGACACATCGAGAAAGCTCAGGTACTGGTCCACCCACCGGGCCCTTGGAATAGAACATTAAAATCATTGCCAAGTATGAATGTTAAATAGTCCTATTTGGATAGAAATCCATTTGTTAGCCTCATTCATGCGAAATTGGGATGCCAGAAGAAATTCCATGGCTTGTTTTATGAAACTTAGTTGCCTTTTGTTAATAAACACATGACCTTTCCAAATTCTTCTCTGGCCATGTCGCTCTATCAGTGTGCACACAGTGCATCCATTTCTCTCTCAAAGGGTCCACCATGCAAAGCCAGAACCTCTGCATCTCCAAGGCAAGCACATGGAATTTGGTTCTGATCAAGCTTACACACCGCTCGACAACTGCACTCCCACTGTAGGCTCCCTGCGTTCCTTTGTCTTTTGTTGGAAAGAAAGCAATAGAGTGAGGTGGTGTCTGCCCGAGGGGTTTCTTTCATGCATCGTATGAAATACGGTCTCCTCTCCAATCCCCATGGCCAACAGCTTACAAGGCCATGGGGGACAATGAATTGTTTGGCTGGGGATAGTCTCTAGTGATAGCCACAGGATTTAGAACCATGAAAGAAGGCGAAGGTAGCATTCCCCTGCTGTGTGACTTGTGACCTTGTCTAAAGTTTCAAAATTTGAGTCACAAAGAATTGTCCCTAACTCTTGGCACTCACGTTTTCCAAGTGGGCTGCTTTAATACTCCCAGAATGCGAAGGGAGAGTCAAAATGGCTCCCTGAACCAAGAAGGTGCATCCCATTACAAATATCTTCATCAGCACCACCTAACCACATCGCCTAACCTGTCTTCCAAAACAGGAGACAAAGCCGACTTGCACACTGATTGCCCAGCACATACTGTCTTTCCCAGTTTCTCCCTTTTTTCCAACCTTCTCTTCCACACAGCTTCCCCTTGGGGTGTGAATCTATGACAGAGGTTACCGGGGAAACAGCTCAGCAGATTCTGAGAGACCAAACAAAAGGCCTCACTAGGAAATTTATCTGTTTTAAACATTGCTTCCTTCCTGCCTCTGCTAAATTGAATGCTCATTGTTGTTCTTTTTTTTTTTTTAATTCTAATGTTCAAATCACTGCGTGCTGTATGACTCTAGAAAGCCTTAATTTACTACCACCAAGAAATAAAGCAATATGTTGGTAATCGGGTTAAGCCTCATTTAATATCCTGGCCAGAGGAGCGTGCTATTCAGATGGGACTCTCATGGAGCAAGAAACTTGCATTATGCTGAAGGAGAGAGAGAGCAATTCGGGTCAGTGCAGCTGTTGTCCCTTTCAAGTTGCATCCACGGTTTTGTCATTTCCCTTGGCTCAATGACTTTGGCTGAAAATTAGCAACTAAATGAAAAATCTTTACCTTCAGAGTTTAGTTCAGGTCTTCAGTTCCTTAACTCAAACTCTTGCAGCCAGATGTATTTTGGAATTCATAATTTTTCATATTTTAAGAAGTTATCTGTGGTGTATTTCGTAACACACCTGGCAGAGTCTGGGACACACCCTTAAACATGTAAATATTTCTACATGTATGAATAGTCACACAGCATAAGATTATTACAGACTATAAATAGCTTGCATCCCTTCAGATCAGGTTTTGTCACCAAATTAATTTGTGCCAAACATAATGGAAAAAAAATACTATTTTTTCAGAGCCTTTAGACTTCAGAATTATGAATAAGTAACTGTGGACATGAATATACCTCTTCTGGTCCTGGTTACAAACATTGATAAACTCTTCAAAACTATGCTGACTATAAGTCATTACAAGTTAAAATAATAATTAAAAAAAGTCTCAGAGCATTAAAATCTCAAAGGAGAATGTGGCAACTGATCTAAGAGAAAAAACTATCAAGTTACTTGGAAAAAGAGAAATGCGAAATCTTTACTCACCCAAACCTTTAGATCTCAGAAAGCAACATGGTGGAAAGCAAATACTGATAGACAGCAAACTTCATCTCTACAAGTCAAAAAGTTTTAAGAAATGTCAATTTTAAATCTATTTGTCCCCAACCTTCTTCTAACCCTGTGTCAGCAGCTTAATGACTCTCACATACACCAGCAGTCCTACTAACTGCCCTTGAACATGAACTTGAGTTAGCGAGCCCCATGCAATTCTTGTCAAGATCCCAGACTAAGGCTAGCGGTAAATAAAATGCATTTGCCCTTGAGCTTCATGACTTCTTACACTGACATTTATTCAGAATTAGAAAAAGTCTTCAAGAAGTTCGACACCCAAGAGCACTCACATGAAACCAAAAAGAGTTCTTTTTAAGGGGAAAAGTAATACACTAAATTGCTTACTATGTCTAAATTTTCACAGAGAAGTCACCAAAACTGGTGCATTTGTTCAATAGCTGGCAATCATGATAAATGCATAGAGAAGTTAATCTGATGAAATGCTGAATCGACAGCAGAAGAGGGAGAGAGAATACTTAAGAGACTAGGTAAATACTGCAGTGCAAACGTTCGCTCAGAGAATCTGTGAAACAAAATTGGTTTTCTGCATGCATGCCATTGGTCAAATGGTGTCTTCTTTTTGATCCGTATGCCAGAAGTGATTGCAGGAAGGAGAGGGGCAGAGGGAAAGGAAGAGCCTGTATCATCTGTCTGCAGGGGATGCCGATACTATCGCTGAGACTTGCCTCAACACAGCTCCAGTTGCCCAAAAAGCAATGCAGGCGGGTTTCATTAAGATGACCACCAGGTGGGCAGAGCGGTTCACAAGAGGGAAGAAATACTCTCATAGAAAGACTGGGGACAGCCCACCCAGGAATGAAGGCACCCTTGTGATAATGCCTCCTTTTCCCTTTGAGTGCATCATGATCGCCTAAAACCACAGGTCCATTTTGTAACCCCTCCTTCCCTCTCAGGTCAGCAGATCATCTTGTATTTGAAACCACGTGGGAGTAACGGAACCTCCCCATTTGAGAACTGCATATGACACAATCCCTGCCTGTCACCAGCACATATGTGGCATCTATCCCAGAAAACCTACAATGAGGATGCCAGGTCTCGTGGACCACCCAGCAAGTCCATTTTTAAGCTCTAAATTGTTGCTCAAGTGTTAGCAATCAGCACCATCGAGGTACCCAAGGATGGACTTGACGAGTCATTAAAAAAAAACAAAAAAAAACCCTTGACCTAAATATTTCCAAATCTAGTCATTTCTATATTGTGGAATGTTTTTCTTTGCAGTCAGTGAACTACTGAATTTTACTAATGAGATAAGTGTGTCCGAATTCTCTCCTGGCCCCATATGATGAACATATGATGGAGTCTGGAAATTGCAATCATTCTTTTATTTTAAAGATTTTTTTTTTAATTGGGGAATTGGGGGAAGGGGAACAGACAAGTTGCTGTCCTTTTGTTCTTCAGTCTAGTTGTGGAGGACGTTGCTTCACTGGCCCAAGTTGGCACCATCAGTGTGCTCTTCCTGGGCGAGGCAGATCAGTCGCAGGCTTCTGGACGGCCACTCATGGCGGCTGCTGGCTGCTCACGCTGGCTGCTGGCCGCTCACGCTGGCTGCTGGCGACACATGGTAGCCCATGGCAACCCACTTCAGCAGGGGCTGCCGCCTATGCCATCGCTGGCAACTGACGGCAGCCTAGCTCCAGGTTGAGCTGTTGTTCAGCATCTTAGCTGTGGAGGGCAGTGTCACTGGCCCTCATATGTGGGATCCGAACCCGGGGCCCTCTGGCATCCCAAGCCAGTTCTTAACCATCGCGCCACTCGGCTAGTCCTACAATCATTCTTTATGAACAAAGAATTCCCAGGGAGTGCCAATGATGATGTATGCAGCAACCCTCTACTCCTTTAACAAAGGCTTATTGATGGGGTTCTATGATAGGATCTGGGTGAATAAGACATAGCATCCTTACCCTCAATGGAACACATATCAAATAATTATAATGTCATGTAATGAACAGGAGAGTAGGGAGGGAAATAGAAAAAGAGCAGCAACATACTTCATTCATTCGCCCAACAGTATTATATTTACTAAGAATCTAATATGTGCCAGGCACTGTGCTGGCACTGCAAGCCTTGCCCTCATGGAGTTTACCAAAGAAATAATTTTCATCACCATATGGAGAGAGGGGTGGTGTTTAGGGACTCCTCTCAGAGGAGAAGATCCTTGAGCTGGATTTTATAACTCAAACAAGGAGAGCATCATAAGCCATGATGCATGTGAACATCCGAAACAGCATACATGGAGCTCATGCAGGGAGACAATATTCGATAAGGTTAATGAAGTAATTTCTCTCTACCATAGGTTAGCATTATCATAGTATTAACTATAGGTCAACATTGTCACTGCCTTGAGTTAATCACATGGAAATAGATTCTGCTTTGTTCTGATGTCATCCCATGCATTAATCCAATCCCTATGTACACATATATACTCTCTCTCATACACATGCACTTACACACAGAATATCATTTTTAAAGGAAGGAGACATTCTATGAAAACAACACTGAAACATAATTTCTTGGACAAACTCTAAGAACCTCAAAGCAGCTTGGTTGTCCTCCCAAACAACATACGCAGTAACAGTCCAAACACAGCCATACGTCTGCGAACGAACGCGCCGCCATGATTTCCCCAGAATCTAGCTCAGGGAGAGGACGACAGCAGCTTCCTATCCAATAACGCTTGGATCCTTCAGCCTCCATGGGTGCTCTTTGACATCACACTAATTGTTATGAATTTATGATAGGAATGGTCAAGATAATTGAGCTTTCTCAATTTACCATGCCATTTTATTGAAAACTAGACTATGTCAGTAATTTTAAAAATAGTGGATGGCCCAAGTAAGATTGACTGAGTAGCCGCTAAAATAGCCAGGAAATGGATTTCACTGGTAAACCAACTGAGGATGGGTCCTTTGAAACCTCAAATTTTATCAGGGTTGTAAATGTGAAATTATCTGCCCATGGTGACAACAAACTAAACAATGAAAGTCATTAGAAAGTGTAAGAGTGATAGGAAGGCTTTTAAACCTTGTTTTGCTGCAGTCAGAGACAACTGTCATGGTTTTTCAGAGCCCCATATGGCTCCCAAATTCTGAGTAGGCTTATTAAGCTCATGCAAAAGATATAGAGGAGAGGATTTTGAATTACAAAGATTAATCAGTAATTGGTACTTCCTTCTTCTCCAGCCTTCTACGGACTACTAATGAGCACAGCCACCCTTTACAGATAAAAGTTGAAAAAAATAAAATTTCCAGGTTTCACATCATGGCTGTTTACATTTCAAATTTAAACAAACTTATCATGGGCTTTTTCATTTATGAGAAAGTAGATAAAAGGACAGCACTGTCAGCGCTGATAAATAGCCTGCTTTTATCTCAAGCCTTTCTTTCGGAGCTGGTGACCACAGCAGATATAACTACCTTTGTATAATTTTACATTTTTCATACTTCCAGATTAATTCCACAAATGCTTTGGATTTCAATTGCACAATTTCTCATTTTGCAATCCCACCCCCTGATAATGGAGAAATGTGAGAAGGCTTTCCATGCTCCCTTGCCACTCAGTAAAGCCCCTGAAAAGATCATTTTGCGGAACAGATCCTTGTCTTAGTAGAAGAACCTGAGAAGGAGAACTCAGACCATTTCTCTTGCTCTCGTTACAACCACACCAGCCAATATGTGATTTATGACATAGCTGATCTCTATGAATGACGTCCCTGAAGCAAAGGTTTTCCATTAGCTGGTTGGACTGTGAGGCTCCACTTGGCTCTCCTCCAGCACATATATAATTTTAAAACACCCAAAGAATAATGACCATGGACGCACTGGAGGGTTGGAGACCAAGAGGCTGTGGATTTAAAGAAAGAAAGAGAGCGAAACATTCAAATAATGACCTCTCACTCACATAATGAAAACCAGAGTCACCTCCGGATTTCCAAACTGGTATTGTTTCACTGGTACCATCGCCTTGGGGCTCCTGTGTGTAATGTTTCTTTTTAAAATAGCGCACACAGGAAAGCAAAAGAAATACAAACACTGCCGCTAGAGTCTCCCTTCCATTTAAAACTTGTGCTTAATCCCACATGCTTGCAGCCAAATAACCTTCAGGGTGATCTCGTTCTGTAACTACTCCTTCTATAACAACAACTTTTGCGTTTACAAAAAGAAAAGCCACACGTTCTCAGGTGCTGAGTGTTGCTCTTTCTTTAACTCCCCCACCCTAAATTCTTTGGCCTTGCGGCCTCAGGGCTCCAGTGTCTAATTCTTCACAGCCAATAGCTTGGTCTGGCCAGGGAGAAAAGTGGCCTTTCTTATCTGATTTTCTGAACAATGCAACATATTATATCAGCAGCTCCTAGCGAAGTTCTCTGCAGGCCTTGGAGCCCAGTGTTAAACCTTGTGGAGGGTAGCTGTAATCCAAGAAAGGCCTTGGGAAAATTCTCCTTTGGCTGAAACTAAGAAGCACTTGGCAATTTTTACAGCGATAGCAAATACAACATTTAAAATAGTTTTTTAAGGTTATTATTTCTCTGTTTTCATGGGATAAATTTCATGTACTTATCTCCTATTGTAGAGAGCACTGCCCATTGAGTTCTCTGTGGCGACAGATGAAATACAAATTCAAGTTTGGGTCCTGTGTGGTTTCTCCTGTATTTTTGTAGGTGCACTCGGTGGGTTTGGCCACTCTTGAGTTGTACACCGTTTTCAGATGTGTCCCTGTGGAGGTCTATCATGATTTCAAATCAGGCAGCATTGCTGAGGGTGGGTAGCCCAATGTCTAGCAGAAAATACCACTGTCAGAACGTGAGAGTTAATTTGTCAGGGACGCATAACAGTTTTGGAGAGGATCCTGGAAATATAATGAGCCTCAATCTGGAAAACCACAAAAGTATCCCCCTCCATTCCTGGCAGATGAATTCCAAACTCTATGCAGTCTTAATTACCCCATAACTAAAAACTGTAGGTTTCACAAATTTGTAAGATTTGTGGGCCAACCCAAAAACTTCATGATGCATTTGTAGATGTTCATTCATCACTCATAATTTCTTCCTCATTTCCCTGGATGGTCCTGCTTTTTTTTTTTGCTTTTTTTCTAAGATTTTTAGTAAAAATATAGCTAATAGACAACATTATATTAGTTTCAGGTGTATGCCACAGTTATTCAACATTTATATACTTAAAGACGTGATCACTATAAGTCCAGCAACCATCTGACATTGTACTATGCTATCACAATATTATGGAGTACCGTATTTGCCGGCGTATAAGACGACTTGGCGTATAAGACGACCCCCTAACATTTCCACTCAAAATACAGAGTTTGTTATATGGTAGGCTGTGTGCGATTTTGCGAGTGTGGTAAAATCGCATAACAGCAAAATCGCATAACAGCCGAGCATACACCCAGCAGCGCTGCTGATGCCTGAACGGTATGTGGAATGAAGTGGGCGGGCATCGGGAGGCCACTATGGCACGGGGCAAGCACTATGGGCAGTCTATCTGAAGTGTACCTGGCGTATAAGACGACCCCCCACTTGGAGGCATATTTTTCAGGGCCAAAAAATCGTCTTATACGCCGGCAAATACGGTATATTACCTACGCTATACATTACATCAAGTGTACAGCATAGTGATTAGACATTTATATAATTTAAGAAATGATTCCCCTGACTAGTCTAGTACCCACCTGACACTATACTTAGTTATTACCTTATTATTGATTATATTCCCTCTGCTTTACTTTATATCCCATTGACTGTTTTGTAACTTCCAATTTGTATTTCTTAATGCCTTCACCTTTTTCACCCTGTCCTCAATCCACCTCCCTAATAGATCTAGTTCCCATCTGACACCATACATACTTATTACAATATTATTGACTATATTCCTTTTGCTATACCCTACATCCCCATGATTACTCTGTAATTACCAATTCATACTTCTTAATTCCTTCCCCTTTTTCACCCACCCCCAAACCGCTCCCATCTGGCAACCATCAAAATGTTCTCTGCATCTATGAATTTGTTTCCTTTTAATTTGTTTTTTTTATTTTGTTCTTTAGATTCCATTTATAAAGGAAGTCATGTGACATTTGTCTTTCACTGTCTGATGTATTACACTCAGAAAAATACCCGCTAGGTTCATTCATGTTGTTGCAGATGGCAAAATGTCATTAGTTCTAATGGCTGAGTAATATTCCATTGTATGTATGTACTACCTCCTCTTTATCCATTCATCCACTCAGAGACACCCAGGCTGCCTCCACATTCTTGGCCATTATAAACAATGCTGCAATGAATGTATGGATGAACACGTCTCCTCAAAGTAGAATCTTGGGTCTCTTTAGATAAATACCCAGAAGTGGGATTACTGGATCCTTCTTTGTTTCTTCTAGTAGTCTTTGTTTTAAAGTCTATTTTGTCTGGTATAAGTATTGCTATCTGAGGTTTTTTTCCCCATTTTCATGAAATATCTTTTTTCCATCCCTTGACTTTCAGTCTGAATGTGTCTTTCGATCTAAAGTGAGTCTCTTGTAGGCAGCATATGTTAGGGTTTTGTTTTCTTATCCATTCAGCCACCCTACATTTTTCAATTGGAGCATTTAATCTGATTATATTTAAAGTAATTGTTGATAGATATGTAGTTATTGCCATTTTATTATTCATATTTCTTATCTTTTTTCACCTTAAAGAAGCTTCTCTAACATTCATTGTAATACTGGTTTGGTGGGGATGAACTCCTTCAGCTTTTTCTTGTCTGGAAAGCTCTTTATCTGTCCTTCTGTTTTAAATGATAGCTTAGCTGGGTAGAGTAATATTGATTTTAGGTCCTTGCCTTTCATCACTTTGAATATTTAGTGCCAATCCGTTCTGGTCTGGAAAGTTTCTGTTGAGAAATCAGTTGATTGTATTATGGGCACTCCCTTGTAGGAAACTAACTGCTTTTCTCTTGCTGCTTTTAAGATTCTCTCTTTATCTTTAACATTTGGCATTTTAATTATGGTGTGTCTTGGTGTGGGCCTCTTTGGGTTTATCTTGTTTGAGACTCTCTATAATTCCTGGGCTTAAATATCCATTTCCTTTGCCAGGTTAGGGATGTTTTCTGTCATTATTTCCTTAAATAGGTTTTCAATCCCTTGCTCTCTCTCTTCTCCTTCTGGTACGCCTATGATGCAAATGTTGCTGTGCTTGATGTTGTCCCAGAGGCCCCTTAAACTGTCCTCATTTTATTGGATTCTTTTTTTCTTTTTGCTGTTCCAATTGGGTGTTTTCTGCTATCTTCTCTTCCAAATTGCTGATTCAATCCTCTGCTTCATCTAATTTACTGTTGATTCCCTCTAATGTATTCTTCATTTCAGTTATTGTATTCTTTATTTCTGACTGGTTCTTTACTATGTTTTCTATCTCCATTTTTATATTTCCTGTCTCTTTATTGAAGTTCTCCCTGAGATCATTGAGCATCCTTATAACCAGTGTTTTGAAAGTTGCTTGTCTCCATTTTTAGTTCTTTTCCTGAAGCTTTGTTCTGTTCTTTTACTTGGGACATGTTTCTTTGTCTCCCCATTTTAGCTGCCTCCCTGAGTTTGTTTCTATATAGTTGATAGGCCTGCTATGTCTCCCAGTCTTAGTAGAGTGGCCTTATGTAGTAGGTGTCCTGTGGGGCTCAGTGGTTTAGTCTCCCTGGTCACTAGAGCCAGCTGCTCCAGGTGTGTCCCTTGTGGGGGTTGTGTGTGTCCTCCTCTTATAGCTGAGACTTGGTTGCTGTTTGCACATCAATGAGAGGAATTGACCCTTGGGCTCATTTTTTCTGAGGACTGGCTGTGACTATAGTGAAGGGGCTATTGTGAAGGGGCTGACCCTATGGAGCAAGATTCACTTTAGCAGACTTTGGTGTCTGCCCAATGTGCCCTTTGGGTGTGTTGTCTTGAAGGCAATTGGGTGATGCGCCAGCTTGGTTCAAAGCTGACCACTGGGCCTGCCAGCCCCAGGACTTCCTGGGAGGGGATCTGCTGCAGGCCAAGTTCAGCCACAGCCTGTGCCCTGCCTGGGGCCGCCTGGCATGAGCCACAGAGCAATCCACAGATGGCTGCCACCTGTGCTGTGCTTGGAGATGCCTTGAGAGGACAAGCTGTGAACCAAAGATGGCTGCCGTTAGTGCCTGGCTTAGGGCTGCTCAGCCAGAGGCACGGGACATGCTGAAGCCAGACACTGCTTGTTTGGGTCTTGTGAACCTTTGAGAGACTTTAGTAAAGTCTCCAGTAGAAGCCAAGTCAGTCCATTTGTATGAAAAAGTCACTGGAAGCAGCTTGGTTGTGTCTGAAAGTTGGGTGGGGCATGGTCTCAGTATCACCAGGGCCAGGTGAATGAACTTCATTTGCCAGCTTCATGGAGACTCAGATATGGCAGCTGCCTGCATCTGCATGCAGGGATTGAGGAGCACTCAACAAGAAAACAACGGCTTCCACTAGCTAGTCCATCTAAGAGAAAGCTGCCCCTCCAGTCCTCACCCTGAGGCCAGACAACTCAATTCCTCCCATATGTCCCTGGCACCTTGCAAGCTGTTGTCCCAACACTGGAGCTCAGAGTGAATGAGTTCGTCAGTGAGTAAGTCCATGTGCAAGCCCTATACGAGGAACACCTGGGACTGCAGCTGCCCTCTGTCTCACTCAGCAACAATTTCCGCTGGTTTTCACAACCAGAAATTATGGGGACTTCTCTCCCCAGCACTGGAACCATGGGCTAGGGAGCCTCATGTGGCACTGGGAACCCTCGCTCCAGTGGGGGTGGGGACCTCCACAGTTGAGATATCCCTTCTAAATTTTAATGGTCACACATGGTTATGGGACCGGCCCGTTCCATGTCTCTGCCCCTCCCACCAGTCTTGAGGTGGCTTCTTCTGTATGTCCTTAGTTGTACGGTTTCATCCACTTCAGGTAGACCTCAGGTGATTCTCATTGATGGTTTTTCTGTAGTTTAGTTGTAATTTTGGTGTGGTTGTGAGAGAAGGTAAGCACAGCATTTAGCTATTCCTCCATCCTGACCAGAAAAGCTGGATGACCCTGCTTTGTGCATCATTTCTAATGGTAAGTTTTGTTTCTGTTAGAATCCAGACCCTCTCGTGTAAATGATGACTGATTATCAGCAAGTCACTTGAAAACTGTTTCAAAACTACCAGTAAGCCCTTCAATATATGTGGTTCAATAATTTCAAAAAGGCCACTTAAGAGAAATGTGTTGGGATGCTTTATGATCTTTGTTTCTGGTAGGATATCACAAAAACAAGAGGTTTGTAGGTATTTTGTTTTGTTGTTAATGCCCAAATACATTGTTTCTATATGTCCAGTAATGGGCTAGAAATACAAATAGCTAAATTTTTAAAACATTAAGTTTCATTTTAGCAATGTTCCAACATTGGTTGAAAGAAGGATTACAATTAGAAATTTCACATTTCAGTTCATCTATTCCATGGGAACACCTTCTGGTCCCATTGCTGTATATAACTTAAATAAATAAATACATAAATAAATTTCTTTTTTGTTAGGGTTGCAATGGGTCTAATACATATGGACCATGTGGTAAAAGAGCTCTAGATATTGATTTTATTCCAAAATATCATTTGTATATGAATAAATTTGAACCTGCTTAAAGGTAACACCAAGCAGCTAATTTCGGTAGGATTTATGCACATCGGAACACCTAACCCTCCAGAAAACTACTTTTAGCCACCATCCTTCTGACTTAGTAGATTCAGAATAAGAGTAGAGCTTCTTGCAGCCTTTCCCAGCTCTCCTAAAACCTCGCCCACCTCTCCAACCTCAAAGCTGAGAGGACTGTCAAACGATAGCCCTAATGCAGTTCATCCATCCTCAGCTTCCTTACTAAAAAAATTCCAGATGTACCTGAATTTACCTTGGTGCAGCATTTGGGATGTCTCCAAGGGGCTTTCTAAAATAACATTAATGTCTACAGCAGCACTCCACTTGGCATTAGAAGTCTGTGGTAGCAGAACTTCAATATGGTCCTGTACTAAAACGAAGTCCCACCCTACAGACCCAAACACAGAAACATTGACCAATACATGCTGTAGATACAAAGAGAAAGGGTGGCCTTTAACTTTTTATAACATGGTCAGGTCTTATCACATTAACTAGTTGTTAGGTTAGGATTTAACAGTCCAGAATTAGCTTCCTGGTTCTGCTATTGATTTTCTGTTCATGTTTGGAAGAATCACTTTATTTCTGTGTTAGAAGGTATGACAACAACCATGGTTAAGGAGTCAAGCTCTTTAGAACTATTACCATTTTTCATATTTTACATGGTGAGCTGGTTTTCATAGAAAAGATAGAAAAGATTAGATAGATAGATAGATAGATAGATAGATAGATAGATAGATAGATAGACAGACAGATAGATAGATAGATAATAGATTTGGTCAAAGAGTATCCAGCATCAATACCTTCTCATTAAAGTTTCTTGTATTCCTGAAATTCTCACTCACTTGGTTCTTTATTTAGCTTTAGGAGACACATTAGCTTCAAGGCACAGGACAAAACAGCAATGGAGCCACATTTATCAAAAATATTGAGTGCTGCATCTGCCCTCAATTTTTATCAAAATCACTCTAAATCCTGCCAGTCTGGCCAACTTAAATGTGTAAAAGAATAGAAATATTCTACTGATGTTGGAGTAAGAAGAAGAAAGATGTTTGACCCAGCCAATAAAATTGAAATGCTATAGGAGAAAGCCAAGGGGATAAATAATCCATCTGAATTAGGATTCAGACAAGACTTCATGGCCTAGATTTTTTTCTCAGTTCTAGTTACTGGGACCAAAGATGAGGGTATTTATTGATGGCATCCAAAAGTCTTCTCTTTGCCAAACACAATATTTTTTCCAATGTGGTGGTAGTGAAATATGTCTTTTGTACTGATTTCTAAAATTCCCTAGCCAGATTTTTTTTTTCTGGAAAAATATAGCAGAGCAAATACCATTGATAATCAGAAGTTGTCAGCATTTTAGGGAAATAATTTTCATAAAACACAACTAAATTTTTGTATGTGCTGCCTCAGTGTTTTCTTTTTGACAGAGCGGTTAGATCTGACTATAGAAAAGCACAATTAATGGGCTGAAGATATTAAATATTCTAAAGATGTCAAAAATGTTTGATCATATAGGTCATATCACTACTATTTCCGAATAAAGAACATTTTTTTGTTTTTTAGTGGCATACCTGGGAGTGTGGAGTAATGAGCAAGAAGGGGTAAGGACTGTTACATACAATTTGTATCGATCAGAGTTTGCATGAGCTCGTGACACCAGGGGGATTGGTTTCCACAGCAGACTTGAGCACTTCGTCTCTGAAAGTGTAATAGGCAGCAGCCTCTGAGCCCTTTCTCTGTCTGACCAAGGAGGGTTACAGTCCCAAGCGAGAGTCTAACAGCTCTGCCTGGGCCCCGTTTGCAGCTTGCATGTGGTCCAGCTGCACACTGATCCCTCAAGAGCTGGAAAGTTGTAAGTGTTCTGAACATTCAATCCAGTGGACGCTTATGGATGGTCTTCCATCAATGACAGTTGGCGATATAACAAACTATCACAGTTCCTGCCCTTAAGGCACCCACCACCCATGGAGGGAAAGCCAAGGTGTAAAAGGCATTTGATTCAAATGAACAAGTGTCTCTTGAAGTCCCACTCATGGGCCCTCGCATTTTAGGCACGGAAGATAGAACAGTGAAGAAGACAGCCGGAAGACCATGCTTTCATGGAACTTATATTCCATACTCATCCTATCCAGCAGGACTTTCTGCATCTCTGCTGTCCAGTACAGCAACCACTAGCCATGTGTGGCTATTGAGTACTTGATGTGTGGCTAGTATGAATAAAGAACAGGCTTTTACATTTTATTGAATTTTAATTAGTTTAAATTTGAACAGTCACCTGTGGCTAGTGACTACCATATTGTACAGAGGAGTTCTAGAGGAATGCTAATTGAACGTGCAATGGTGATGCAATGTTTTGTGTTTGTGCTAATAGGGTAGCCACTGATCATATATGGTTAGTGACACCTGAAATGTGGCTATTGTGACTCGGGAACTGGATATTAAATTTCATTAACTTTGGATAAATTTTAATTTAAATGAACACGTGGCTAGTGACAGCTGTATTAGACAGCACAGTTCTAGAAACTTGCTTCTCAAAGTTTGGTCTCTGGATACTTAGGATGTTAAAAATTCAGAATCTACATTTTAACAGCATCCTCAGAATAAAGTATGAGAAGCACTTGTCTATAGAGACAGACAAATAATAAAATGAAATAAATGAATTATATGCATGTATATATGTGTGTGCATCTGTGTGTGTATATATGGATGAGGATGAGAAGTTCTATGGTGCCGAATATAACAGGGAAGGGGGATAGGAAGTGTAATGTGGAGAGGTTTTAATATTTAAAAGAATAGTTAGAAAAGTCTCCACTGAAAAGGTGACATTGGAGAAAAGGCCCGAAGAGGGGAGGGAACAGGCAAGGTATCCAGATTGGAATAACATTCTCGGAAGATGGAGCCGTGAATGCAAAGGCCCTGAGGCAGGTGCAAAGACCCTGCTAGTTTGTTCCAGGAGCTGCAAGGAGGGCAGCATGGCTGGGCCAAAGAAAGTAGGACACAGCGGTGGAAGAGGGGGTCAAGGAGTAATGGGGGCAGCTGTGGGACACTTGAGCCATTGCAAGGAATTTGGCTTTTACTCCAAGTAAGACTAGAGGATTTTTAAACAGAAGGATTTTATATGATTTGACTTGGATTTTAAAGTGCAGCCTCTGACTTTATGCGCAAATAGACTTAAGTGACAAGAGGGGACAAGTGGGGAGAGTAGCTAGAAAACTATTACAACAATCTAAGTGAAAGATGAGAGTAGTTTCCACCAGGGTTTGGAGGTGGGAGCACTGAGAAGTGGTCAGATTCTGGGCATGTTCTGAAGATAACACCTGAAAGGATTTGCTTACGGATTGGTTGTAGATTGAAAGGCAGAGAGAGCAACTGAAGATCACTCCAAGCTAACTGAAACATGCTCTAGATTTATTGGGAGGAGCTACAAAATAAAGTCAGACATTATTCCCTGTGTTGTCTACATGACAAAAACTACAAAGCTCTGTCCTGTTTATGAGGGGAAGTCCAATCATCTGTCCACATTGGCCATTTGCGTGGATAATATATAAAATGGCTATCGTCAACCCTCCGTCAATCTACTTTCTTCCATATGGACACCTTAGTCTTTCTCAATCTTTCTATAAGAGGCTATGGAAATTCATCTTCAACCAGATTTCCTTCCAACCAAACTTCTTCATAGAAATTCTGGAGTAACCACTGTCTATTAGTTCTCTTTCCAAGGAAATTTCTGGAAAGTAACACAGCGACTACTTAACACCCCCATCTACCAACCTTCTTTGGATTCTGATGAATACTGCATTTAGCAGGTCCACTCTGGCCGTCTCTTCAGTGGTTTCTCCTGGTTATAATGCTCTTTCCATAATTCAGTTACTGTGAGCCATGAGTCACCAAAGACTTAGTTAATCTTTTAACTTATTCAACCAATCTTACTGAGCACCAACTGTGTGCCAAGTACTTTCTTAGGGGCTGAAAATATGAACAAAACAGGCAATTCCCCTACCCTTGTGAAACTTACTTTGCTTAAAGAAAGACAAACAATGAAGAGATAAAACAGAATGTGATATCATATAGTGACAACGACCATGAAGAAAGTTAAAGTAAATTAAAGTAAAGCAAATGCTCTAGGAAATGGGGTGCTACTTTATATAGATGGGTTAGGGAAAGCTCTGAGATGACATTTCAGCAGGAGAGAAGATGTAATACATTGTAGCAATGTTGACAATCTGCAATTGAATGTTGTTATTAGTTTCCTGTTACAGATTACAAATCACCCCAAAATTTGGCAACTTAAAGCAACAGACATTCATTATCTCACAGTTTCTATGGGTCACAGAACTGTGTCACAAACTCTTTATCTCACAGAACTCGGGAGCAGTTTAGCTGAGTGGTTCTGGCTCAGGGTCTCTCAGAAGATATCAGCCCGGGCTGTAGTCATCTGAAGGCTTGACAGGCTGGAGAACCCACTTTCAACTTCATTCAGAGACTTCTGGCAGGAAGCCCTGCCACGTGGGCCTCTCCATGGGGCTGCTCGTGACATGGCAGCTGGTTTCCCCTAGAGCGAGTGATCCAAGAAAAAGGATAAGAGATAGCAAGCAGGAAGCCTTGTGTCTTTAATGGCCTTGCTTTCGGGTGCATAGCATCACTTCTGCTGTATCCTATTAGTCGCACAGACTGACCCTGATACAATGTTGGAGGGAACTACAAAAGCTGTGAATTCCATGAGTCTGGGATCATTGGAGGGCCATCTTGGAGGCTGGCTACATCAAATACATAGAATCCCATTCTTGAGAGCCACTCAGCTCTTATTCAGTCATATCATTGACCACTTCTTCTGATTCATCTCTCTCAGGAGCCAAGAGAAGTAAGAAGAAAGAGATGGAGGAGGTGGTGGGGATTGAGGAGGAGGAGGAAGAGAAGAAGGAGGAAGAGACAAGAAATAAAATGCAAAGAAAAAAAGAGAAATTTCTCCATTTTCTTTGGAAAAGCCATTTCAGTTTTGCCAGCCTCTAAACCCAGATCATCTCTAGCCATGCCATTGCATGTCCAAAGACTCATTAATGGGCTTTCCTGGAATGTGGTAGCTTACTCAGTATCGCAACATTCCTTTCTCCCGCAAAGAGTCACTCCAAATATCACAAGGAGAAAGGGAATTTTATGAATATATGAATTATATGAATATGCCCAGTGTTCCCCTTATAGCATTAAAGTTTGCTATAAGTCCATTGTTATTATAAATAATTACTTTCATTAAATCTATTTGAAGACATTGTCTAGTTTATGATCCACTAACCCTTGTTCACCATCTGACACTCTTAATTCGCTCAAGTCTTGGCAAAATGTCTCACAGAATAAATTTCTTCTTGGGTTTAGTTCCAGGGGAAAAATTTACTCTCCAGGTAAGCTCGCCTGCTTTCTTTCAACAGTCCATGAAGATCACATAGCTCAGGATATTTGTCTGTCTTCTTCTGTTTCCAGGAAACCCAGAAAATAATTAAGGATCAAATAATCTGTAGCTCTTTCCAGGTAACTGGTAACATCTATTTGTTCTCCAAATTTCATATGATTACTTTTATTCTCTTTTTCCATTATGTTTAAAGTTATGTACCATCTCCAATCATTTTATAGTAGGCAGGATTTTATTCCAAAGAAATAGTAAATTATGACACCTTCATCCACGAGCAAATGATTCTTGACTCAAGCTCCAAAGCTTAGGTCCATATACACAAGCACCATCACTCAGTTCCAGAGGCATGCTGAAAATGAGGGACTCTTAGCTGATCCCTCCAGCATCCTGAGAAAGATGCAATCTTTAATATGAGTTCTTTCTTGAAAATTATGGAGACAGTAGATGATTCAGATTTGTCCTTTTTCTAAGTCAGTGTGATGCTATTTGTTATGTCTGAATTTCGGTCTCTTTATCCCCACCCACCCCACCCCCATTAGCAAAATTCATATGTTGAAGTCCTAACCCCCAGTAACTCAAAATGTAACTGTATTTGGTGATAAGGTCTTTACAGATGTGATTAAGTTGAAATAACTTCATTAGGCTGGGCCCTAATGCAATGTGACATGTATCCTTATCAGAATAAGAAATTTGAACATAGATACATACAAACAAAAAACCATGTGAAGACACAGGTTGAAGATAGTCATCTATAAGCCAAGGAGAAAGGCCTCAGCAAAAACAAACCCATGAACAACTTGATCTTATACTTCTAACATCCAGAACTGTGAGAAAATATGTTTCTGTTGTTTAAGCCACCCAATCTGTGGCAATTTGCATGACAGTCCTAGTAAACTAACACACTATTACATCTTCCCACAGGAGAGTGAAAACTGAAGACTTCATATTTTCATAAACAGGGTCAAACCGTAATTGGCCACCATTTGGTTTGAAGATATGAAATCATATAGCAGCTGAACACAGGGACTAGAATGCCAGAAGCCATTCATGCTTACAGGTATCAGCTGCATCTCAAGTGAATTTCTGGATGTATCTAAAGCACAGTCAGTCTGACCAATAGCTCACTCCTCCGAAGTCTACTGAGGTAAGGTAATGCTAATGAGGAGGAAGGGGTATCAAAGAAAAAAATTGTTTCCTGGAAGGCCCAAAGGTTGTGCTTCTCCACTTGGTTCTGAAGTACCACAGTTGGTCATGTCCTTTATGGCTCAAACCCACCAATTTTCATCTTCTGTTCTTCTTTGGAAATTGCTTAAAATCACTACGTGTGTTAAACATGCAGACTGGTAGGGGGACATTATCCTGGGATCTGGGGAAGACCTGAATGTGGGCATCACAGGTCAATATTCACATTAAAATCCCACTGACACATCCCGTTTGCCTTCCCACGGAGAGACAGAAGAGTACTTCTTGGCCCAGAGGATTTTGAAGTCGCCCAGGTCCGCTAAAATCATGGCTGGATAACATTTCCAGCAACTGCCTTGATCTTACGATCTATTGGGTTGTCGGAAAAGCCATGACACATTTTTGCAACGAAAAACGTAGAAAAAAATACGTCACGGCTTTTCCGACAACCCAATAGTAAAGTGAGGATTGTCGATGGAGAGAGTGGGGAGAGTTGATGAGTGGAAATTCAGAAGTAAGAAAATGTTGTCCCTTGTAGATAAGCTAAAAGGCATACAGACATTTCCTTTCCTTCCCCTCTTCCTTTTCTTTTTTAAACTACTGTAGTGTTTCCTTTTCATAAAGGGGATATAAATATTTATGCATCCAAAGAAGGTGTTGCTAATGACACTGAGTTTCCTTTATCCTCTTCAGAATCTGGTGCAGACAAAGCTATTCCAGATATTTCCATGCTGTTACACCAGTGGCCAACCTTGATAAATAAGTGCCTAGATCCATTTTCTTCTGATCTCTGCTAAATGTACACGGTGATGTTTTCCCACTAGACATCAGTTGAACCTATCCAGAGAAGGAAGCAAGCCTTTCAATGAAGAAAGTGGGATGTTTAACTGCTGATTCAAGTACACAGGTGCCAGATGTATATACATTTAAAGTATTGATGGATGGTGTGCCCCTTGATAAGTGTTTGTTAGGATAGCAGGGCTGATAAGTATAGTTCATCAGCTACCATTTTTGGGGTGGAGGTTTCAGGAAGTATGAACGGTGGCTATGAAAATGCCATCACTGTCGTTATCACTCATCCCCTATACCTATACTGCCTCCTGTAACTGCTTCCTTTTTGTTGGGATAAAGAAGCAGTGGCCAAAGTGAGTTGTTCACTGCCATCTCCTGAGATGGCTTGGAGTCATGGAAACATCAATAAGCTTGGAATAAAAAAATACCAGACCCATGGCTTATCAGCTGTGTAACCTGGGACAAGTTTATTAATCTTTCCTCAATGGCTTCATCTCTCCCATTTGGAAATTTTCATTTGATTCTAAGGTAATCTATAATCTATATCTCTGAAAAACCAAGATGCTATTGTTTTAAAAAAAATCCTTCAGTTTAATTTTAAGATGCCTATAGCTCGAGAATGGGCTTTGGTGCTTAATTGTATGTTTTGGTAAGTGGTAATTCTTCACCTACTGAGTAAGCGATTAGCTAGGCTTGGTACAGCTTTGAAAATACAGAGTTAACTTAGTATTTTGGGATTTAGCTTGTAAAACTACCAACATGTTTCAAATTTTGTCTTCTTTTCCATGTTATTAACATATCACATTTCTACTCAAAGAAGCTGGCTCCTGAGTGGGCACAGTTATTGGGGGCTTTGTGGCAGAGGATGAGTAGGCTAGGCACCACGCGTCTTGGTGTTCTCAGCCCTGAAAAACTGTTCCTTGGGTTCTTTTCTGTTCTGTTTCATTTTGGCCTATGAGGGGGAAAACCTGGAGAGCAGTATCATGATAGTGATGGCAAAACCCAGGGGAGAGGGAAGTAGCTGTGACTGAGCAGTCTGGGAAACACTGATAGAGGTTCTAACCACTGCTGGTGGCTCTGGCCACGTTCAGCAGTGAGGACAAAAGTGACCCACCAGCCGCACTGAGGGGCTATGCTCAGCCAGCAGCCCTGGGCGCTTGAGCGGCCCCAGTGGTGGTGAACAGGTAAGTGGAGCAGGCCACAGCCATATGTGGAAGAGGGGACCAAAACCAACGAGAGCTTGTGGAGGAGATGGTGGACACCCATGACTCAGTGGGTGTCAGACAGAAAGGGGAGCCCGGGATCGCGGGTTTTGGTCACTTGTCCTTGAATGGCCTAGAAGAGCATGTGTGATTTGGGTTGTCCAAGTTAGCCACTGAGAACGACTATTCAAACAACTGGTGTAAACCAACAGAAGGACACAAGAGCAGGTCTTCATTATTATCACAACCACACTTTTCTCACACTGAACTTTCCTGATTATTTTTCTTACACCACAGGTACCTAATACAATAAAACCCCCTTACCAACAGTACTGCAAACAATGTAATGTCGCTTCATGGTGACAATCCAGGAGGAATTTTAAGATTTGAACTTTCATCTGTTTCAGTCTAGATAAATGAACATTTATTTTCTTTCACAGGATTCTATCATATGTTCAGTGCAGAATAAACCTAAATTCTAATTTAAAGAGTGTAAGCAAACATCTCTGAAGACTCACAAGACGGTGCAGCCTACACACTTGAAATAGTCTTCCAGGAGATCCAGTCAACCAGGAGCTTTAGTCCCCACAGGAATGCAGAACTTTCTAGCCATCAGTGGCACTGACTTGGAAATTGAAATTTATGAAAAGTGTTCCATTAGGAGTAAAATATGAAGTGTATTCCCTTAGAGTGAGCTGTAACATTGAGAAATGGACTTACATACATAAAACTATGCTATACCTGAGTGTGATCCTAGGGACAAAGATGTTTATATATCAGAGAACACAAGCTTTTTGCCACATTAAGTTGTATCCTAGCTTTCGTGAGAAGCTCTCTTTGTACTTCTGGAAGCAGGTACGGCCTCAGACCTTCTCCCTACGGGGCCCAGGAGTTCCTCGTGAAAAGTCTGCAGCCCCTTCCCAGGTCCCTGCAAATCAGGGAAGGTGGCCATTTTTCAGGCCCAGGTTTCCCAAGTTAGATCATGCTTCCACTGCTGATTAAGCTGGATGACCTCATTGCAGGCACTTAATCTTAGTTGCCTGATCTTGAAAGTAAGAATAACAGCACCTACCACGTGGGATTGTTGAGAGAATTAATTAAATGAATACAGGTAAATCAGAAGAGCACTCAAGTGATTCCTCACAGAAAAAGTAGATCCGCCCCAAACTTGCTTTGTCACGACCTAAAAAACACACTGTAGATATATTCATCTTCTTTTCAATTCCACTTGACCAGTCCCCTTTAGAAACCAGGGGTTCTCAAACTTTAGATTGTATCACAATCACCTGGAGAGTTGTTAAAACACACATTGGTGGGCCCCATCCCCAGATGTTCTGATTTTGGTGGGGCCTGAGAAATTGCATCCCTATCAAGTTTCAAGGGAATTCTGTCATTGCTGGCCTGGGTACTACACTGAGAGCCATTGTTATAGGCCACTGACCTTATTAAACACTCTCTCTGTTAAGCAAACTTCTTTGTTCTAAATAGGACAAGATCAGGTTTAAAGTACATTAATCTATTTATGACTCATTTAAAATAACATCAGAATTTATAAGCCAAAGTATACTTTCCAAGAATATTTGGTAAGTTGAAGTCTATTAATGGGAAATTCAAGAAAGAAAACAGAGAATAGAGGACATGGGTAGAAATGTGATTCTTATGGGCATCACCCAATCTTGTTCAACTTTGGGCATCAATTATGACTTGTTTTATGTCTATTGTTTTTATTCACAAAACCAAAATGAAATGCTGGGACTCACTATGTTTTTAGAATTATGAGGCTGTAGAGCAGATGATACAATCAAGGACCTGAAGACCTTTTCTTCACTTTCTGCTAAGTGCCAGCTGCAAAGATTCTGAGATCACAGGGAGAAAGAAATCTCATCCTCTTGATGGAAAATGAAAATCCCCATAGCATTTACGAGACTTGGAGAGGAAGTGGCTGTTCACATCATGATATGGAGAAGTACGTGGGGCAAGGACCCAAAATTCTGAGCCTGCTTTCCATCATGTTACACACAGAGAAGGGACACAGACATGCCAGAGATAGTCTATATTGGATACAGATGTCCCCAAATGAGCAAGTTTATGCTGTTAAACTACCACAGCAACACCAGCTGCTTATGAAATCATGAGGAGAGAGAGGTGAGGAGGGTTACATGTTCAGACATATATTTACAATAATTTTACAAACCTCGTTATTTCCAAAGAAGAACAAGATGAAAGCAGCCTGCTTATAAAACCAGACTTGCCAATTAGATCTACCATCTCCCACTCCCTTGAACACCATTTCTACAAAATATATGCACTAAATGAAGAATTGAGGCAATTATCCAGAGCGTCCAAGAAAAAAAGCCCACTTTGATTCAATTAAGTGTCTGCTTTTTAGTAGGCAGACTTAACTTACATAAATGAAATTGAATCTCATCTCCTTATCATACAGGATGGATTCAGACTTCATGTTTCAAAATGACATCTGGCTACCAGTTCCCGGAGGAACCTCCCCCAGCTTCCTCTAACATTTTACTTCACTTTCTGATCTTCCTGGCTAAAGATCAATCCATCAGTCAGTCAATGAACGAATTAATAATGAATCACAAGGCTCTGAAAAGTAGAGCTGATGGGCAAATGTTTCCAGAATTTAAGGGAATTTTCAATGACTATACAATTGATGGAAATTTACATGTTGCTTGATTCTGACTCAGAAAGTTAAGGATGGTACCAATCAGAATATTGGACCATAGTTTCTCATCTACATGGAAATACAAAATTATGCGTGATTTTGAAAATGTGGTAGTGCCTTTATACTTAAATTCATTGGAGACTGAAACTCCCATGAAACTTTTGAGCAAGAAAGAAACTTGAAGGAAAACATCATGGGAGGAAAGGTAACCTAAGTAATGTATTATACTTTGGATGCAGTCACAGAGACAGCCCAGAAAGCATTCTGAACAGTTTCAGATGGATGAGAAATAAATCAAAATTTAAATCTAACATATAGTTTACATAACATAACATAACACAAAATAACTTATGCGAACATAACAACATAACTATAAAACTTTCTACAAAGTAACCCAGACCATGTCTGTTTGATTCATCTTATCTCATTCTCTCTAATAGTAGAGGTAAAAGATATAAAAGCTTAGCTAAGGTTTCCTTTCCACAGCATTTGTTCCAAATCTAGAATTGATGCAACATGGGCATGAAAGTTGATCCTGGAGTGCTTCTCTCAGGTTTAACTCATTTAGTTACAGAAAAAGTGTTTTTTATAATCACCCCACAGCCATGGTTGATGGCACCTGAAATAAAAACTGTTTTTATTTTGTACCTACCCTTGCCAACTATGGTTAAAGTCTTGCATGTCTGAGACACTGAATTAGAAGTACTAAAAGTTTTATTTGTTTTCTTTAGTCTTAAAATTATAGGTGCATAGACAATATAATGCCCAATTGCATTGCAACTTACTTAAGTCATAATTTTTGGCCTCTTTAAAATTCATGTTGAAGGCAGCAGTGAATGGATATTTTTAATTAGGAAAATGTAATAAATCCACTCAGGAACTGATACTAGATGTTACTGAATAGTTCTTTACAAAATTTCTCAGATGAGATCTATAAATGTCCCCTTATTAATGCTTAAGCATCAATATGCACAGTATATTTCAACTGTTTCTTAGAAGCATAGAAAATGGCTATAATACACTCAAAATATTAACAGCTGTATATTTTCAGTCTTGAGTATAAATTTCATAAGTGTTTTTAATTTTTCTATAATGTATAATTTTTAAGTCTGAATAACATGTATAATTTTAAGTCAGAAAAAATAAACTTTAAAAATTTATTATATACAATGTTATATACTTTAACACAACCACATAAAAATTCAAAGCAAAAGATTAGAAAAACATTAAATCAAAGTGTTAACAGTATTTATCTCTAAGATGTAGAAATATAGAAAATTTATTTTCTTATTTTTGCCAAATTTTAGACATTTTAATAATAATCATGCTTTAGGCCTATAAGGGACTAATGAAAGAAACATTAACATATTTTAATGATGATTTATCTTTGAAGAATAACTGTATGAAAGAATTTCACTGAGTGGTTTTATGACACAATTATAATAAAAATCATACTCATAATAACAAGAAATAACATTTATGTGCCAAGCACTATCTAAGAATGTACATTCTTTGTCATATTTTATCTCTAAAACAACCTTATGAGATATATTATTATGATAACCATTTTGCAGATGAGAATCCTAAAGCTAAAAGGGAGTAAAAAGGTGTAATTTGTCCAACATCTAACAAGGTCAACATTTACACCAAAATCTCTGGTCTAAAAGCAAAAGAATAAAGATGAAAATAGAATATATGGAAAAGCTCTCTCCCACCCAGGTCGGAACCTGTTTACTTGCACCAGGTTAACTTCCAGAGGAGAAAGGCCCTCTTCCAGACACACTCCAACTCATGAACATCTAACTTTTATACTTTCATATGGTCTTTACCTGCATAACAACTCCCCATTTGAATTACCTATATACTTGGCAACCCTAGATAACCCCCCTTTTTTTTTCACTGTTTTTGTAATATCCATGGGGTGGGGGGAGAGAAAAGAGGGAAAGCAGAGAGGAGAGGAGACCTAGTTTCAATACCTCGTTCTGCCATTTACTAAGAGTGTGACTCTGGACAGTGTCCTCATTTGCAAAGTGTAGGTGATAATGCCCATCTCTTGGATTGGCTGTGGAAAAAAACAAGATGTATGTAAAAAGCATCATACATCGTTCATGCTCAATACATGGGGGTTTTAAACATTTTTCCAAATTTCAGAATCAGTAAAGTAATTTTTAAAGTCATAAAACTTCATAATAATTTGGAGCAAACACATTAATTAAATGGCATGGGTTCGAGGAAGAAAGGGATGCTTGAGGTAGGTGTATTTCTAGCTTTCTAATGATGACATCAAAAAGCAAAACCACTCCTTCTCATACATTGGAAAAAGCGTTGTCCCTGGCCAAGAGTGAACAGAGGACACCTTGGACTGTTCATGTGTGTACTCTAATGCAACAGGGAGCCAAGATGGCGGCTTTATGTCCACTTCATCACCACCCTCTTCAAATGTATGCTTCAGCTTCCTAGGAACACACCCCAGAGACATGAGTACAGTAGATACCATTTTTATAGTGTCCAGAAGGCCAAGCATCCGAGAGGTGTGAATATTACTACCAGGCAGTAAAACTTCAGAGGAAAGCTACAGTTCTCAATCGCCATGTCATCTGTCAGCTCCCTGGGGCTACTGCCTTTCGGTTCCTGCAGATCTAAGGCTGAGTCACAACAAACTGTGGGAAAGAGGGGGAGTCCAGGATGAGGCTTATTGATCTTGAAGTGCTATACCTTCTATGCTCTTATCCTCCCTGTCCCCATCTTTTCTGTGTGGAATCATGATAACAATGAAAGACATAAAGTAGAAAAGGACCTCTCCACTATATAACTCACTGTACCTCACAGGCATGATTGTCTTCCCAAAACCCCCTCCCAGTGGCTCATACAGGAATTTCTGCAACATCCTTTACTTCTTCCTACTTGTGATAGCTTTGTGATGTGTCAGCTTGGCTAAGCTGAACTACAGTCTCCGGAATTCTCTTTCTAATATGTTTGTGGTTTGGATGAGCTACAAGGGATATCTCTCATAAGAGTTGGAGGATGGAAGTAAGGCAGCAGCCAATTTGTAGCATACACACACCTTCACGCCAGTATTCAACCAAACACTGTTCTAAGTGCTGCTATAAAGGGATTTTTCACATGTAATTAATATCTTTAATCAGTTGACTTTATGTTTATCAAAGGGGAGATGATCCTGTTGGGCCTGACTTCCGTGGTTTTCCAGAGAATGAAGTCCAAGATCCTTGATATGCCCTTAACGTTCCACAATACCTGGCTCCTTCCCACCACTCCATTGTCCCTCCATGCCACACTCTACTTTTTTGTCACTGCTACCCAGTGGCCTGAAACGTTCTTCCAACATTACCTACGTGGTAGGCAGAATAATAGTCTATCAAAGATGTTACATCCTAATCCCTGGAAACTCTGAGTACGTCACGTTATATGGCAAGGTAGAATTGAGATTGCTGGTGGAATTAAGGTTGCTAACCAGCTGATCTTCAGTTTGCATGCTTAACCTAGGTTATCTGGTGGAGGGAGGCACAGTTGTATCACACACGTCTTTATTAGTGAATGAGAAAAGCAGGAGAGTCAGACTCAGAGTCTGAGAGATTTGAAGATGCTGCAATGTTGGTTTTGAAGATGGAGGAAGGAGACCATGATCAAAGAAACAAAGGTAATCTTTTGATACTGGTAAAGTCAAGGAAACAGATTATTTTACTGAGCCTCCAGAAGGAACAGAACTTGGCTAACATGTTGATTTTAGCCTGGTGAGACACATTTTGGATTTCTGACTTCCAAAATTGTTTAATAAATTTGTGCGTTTAAATCATCAAGTTTTTAGTAATTTGTTGAAGCAGCAAAGGGAAATTAATCTATCCACCATTAGGAATTCACACAGCAGTAAAATTTCAATACTGAGGGAAAACATTATCAACTTTTAATTTTATAAATAAAATAATCACCATCTAGTGTTCCCCTAATTTCATTAATGGAAGAACTTTTTAACTTTTTTTAAAAAAGAAATCAAACTTACAGAAGACTTACAAGAATAGTACAAAGAATTTCCATTTAAGCTTTATCCAGATGCACCAATTTTTAATATTTTGCCACATTTGTTTATTATTCTCTTTCTTTGTCTCATTCTTTCTCAACAATTATCAGCCTCTCTGTCTCTCTCTCTCTCTCCCCCCTCTTTCTTTCACCCCTCCATAGACACACAAATGCAAGTAGTTATTATTAAAGAGAGAATATTTTAACAGAAAAAACAATTAGGAGAAACACAGTGTCAGAACCAAACAAAATCAATTATATTTAATAACTTCACAATATGTTCCTGACATTTTCCTTATTTTACCTTGGAAAATTTCATGATGGAGCAGTACTGATTCATGGGCAAGTGTGTGGAAACCACTGTAAACTCATATATTTTTACACTTAACTTTAAATACCTCATTTTCAAGAAAGCCTTATACCCCCACACTAATTAATTCCCCAATTGTTCCTTCCTCTTGAAGCCTGAACTTCTTAGTGTCTCCCATACATTTGCATAATTCCCATCATTCCTGCTAAACTGTAAGCTCTTTGAGAACAGAAACCATAGTATCATCTACCATATCATCTGCTTAGGACAGAATCAGGCATAGAAGACATTCTTTAAAAGTATTTGTTGGTCATGTTAAAGCATTGGAAAGAAAACCTATAAAGTATAAGATATAAGTTTATTTAAAAAGTACCATTGTATGAATCCCAAATATAGAAGCCAAACTCAAAGGCAACATATAAATAAAGCTTTTTATGAACATTCATGTACTAGTCTTTGTCGGAACATATAGTTTCTTTTCTCTAGTATAAATACTGAGGAATGGAATGACTGTAATATAAGGTGAGTGCTTGTTTAACTTTTTAAGAAACTGCCAAACAGTTTTCACAGTGGTTGTAGCATTTTAAATTCCCACCAGAAGTATATGGAAGCTCTGGATTCTCTTCATTCTAGCTAACACTTAATATGATCAGTCGTTTTTTATTTTAGCCATTTTAACAAATATGTAGTGGTGTCTCATTATGGTTTTAATTTTCATTACTCTAAAGACAAATAATATTTAGCATGTTAGTTTTCTACTCATATGTCTCCTTTGGTGAAATGTTTATTTTAAACATTTCACATTTTAAATTTATTTTAAGATTTTAATTAATTGATTTAACTTATTATTGAGTTTTGAATGTTCTTTAGATATTCTAGATACAATACCATAACAGATGTGTGCTTTGCAAATATTTCCTTTCCAGCTGTGGGCAGGGGTTGGGACAAGAATTAATTACAAAATAAATATTTTGGAACTATAGAATAGTTATATCCTAGTGGTAGCAGTTTGTGACTGCATGCATATGTGAAAGTTTATGGGTCTGTACACCTGAAAAGCTGTTTTTTATAATATACTAAGTATATCATGAAAAATACTATCTTTGCATCAAAAATTATAAACCAGAGGATCTGAGGTAGATGGCAAAGTAGGAAGCACCAACAATCTGTCTACCGACCTAGAAAACAATTACCCTGAAAGAGTCTGTCTGATATAACAATTTTGGAACTCTGGAGCCTATTGACAGTTTGCAACTTCCAGGGAAAGAGGTGGGTGGTTAATTGTGGTCAATTTCAGCTCTTAGCTTCACAACAGCTACCCATCCCCCACCCCCAGCCCATGGCAGGTAGCCAGGCATGTGTTCCTGGAGCAGTTTGCACAGATCTTGCAGGACCAGAATGGGCAAAAAAGACTTTGTCTTCCAAAGGGATCCATGTCTGATTGCTTATTTCTGCTTCTGATTCCAAAGGTGCAGAAAAAAAGGAGAGTAGCCATTGTTGCAAGCCCCTCCACCTCCTGAAGCGACTTCCAGGGGATTCAAAGGACCAACATCTTCCCCCCTCTTTCATTTTTCTCTTTTCCCCCTTCAGGAGCCAGACATTAGAGAAAAAGGACATTTAAAAGCAACCCCATATATGGGGGAGATTAGAAAGACAGCCTAAGAAAAATACCTGAGATGACCTTAAGTTTACACCTCATAATGGTCCTCAGACCAGTGACAGTCCATAACAAATTTTTTTTTAAAAAAGGTAAGACAAATAAAGAATGCATTCTAGGGAAGGAGAACAGTATTATTTCCAGAGTTACCACATTATTAGACTCAAATATCCAGTTTTTAATTAAAAATCACAATGTAGCCAAAGGAACAGGAAAGTAAGGCCATTTAAAGTAGAAAACATGAACCAGCAAAAACTATTTCTGAAAAAGACCTGTTGATGGATCTACTAGACAAAGACTTTAAAACAACTATCTTAAAAATGCCCCCAAACTAAACAAGATATGGAGCAAGTCAAGAAAACAATGTAAGAACGAAAGGAAAATATCTTTAAAGAGATAGAAGATCTAAAAAGTAACCAAAGAGAAATTCTAGATCTGCAAAGCACAATAACTGAAATGAAAAACTCACTAGAGAAATTCAAAGGCATATTTGGACAGGGGAAAAAAGAAACAGTGAACTTGAAAATAGAACCATTGGAATCATCAAATCTGTGGTACTGAAAGAAAAAAATATTAAAGAAAAGTGAACAGAGACTAAAGAACCTGTGGGACACCATCAAATGGACCAACATACACATTGTGGAAGCCCCAGGAGATAAGAAAGAAAGGAGCAGAGAGAATATTTGAAGAAATAATGTCTTAAAACATTCAAAGTTTGATGAAAGACATGAATATAAACATCCAAGAAGCTCAGTGTATTCCAAGTAGGATGAACTGAAAGAGACCACACACCAAGACACATTATGATCAAACCAACCAAAGACAAAGACAAGTAATAATAATAATAATAATAATAATAATAATAATAATAATAATCTTGAAATGGCAAGGGTTAGAAGCAACTAATCACATAAAAAGGGCCCTCACAAGTTATCAGCATATTTCTTAGCAGAAACTTTGGAGGCCAGAGATGGGGGCTGATATATTCAATGTTCTAAAAGGAAATAAAAAGAAAACCCTGTCAACCAAGAATCCTATGCCTGGCAAAACTGTCATTCAAAAATGACAGAGAAATTAAGACAAACAAAAGCTGAGAGAGTTAGTTATTATTAGAGCTAGCCTGTAAGAAATGCTAAAAGTCATACTGCAGGTTGAAATTAAAGGACACCAAACAGTAACTTGAAACCATATGAAGTAATAAAGGTCTCAATAAAGGTAAATACAGGGACAATTATAATTTTTTTTAAATTTTTGTAACCATGGTTTGTAACTTCACCATTTGTATTCTACACAATTGAAAAGAGTAATACATTAAAAAGTTATTAGTTTATGTTTTTGGATACACAATGTATAAAGATGTAATTTTGTGACATCAACAACTAAACGGGGAAGAGAAGGAGCTGTAAAGGAACAGAGATTTAGTATGTTGTTGAAATTAAGATGGTATAAATTCAAATTAGAGTATTATAACTTTAGGTAGTTAAATATAATCCACATGATAATAGAAAATAGGTATAAAATATACACAAAAGGAAATAAGCAATTTAAACATTTCACTACAACAAATAAACTAACAAAAAATACAGTAAAATTCAAAATGAGACAAAAAAAACTATGACATATAGAAAAGAATTAGAAAAATAGCCAAAGTCTTTCCTTATCAGTAACTATGTTAAATGTAAATAGATTAAACTCTCCAATCAAAGGATAGAGATTAGCAGAATGGATTTTAATGAAAAAATACATGATCCAATTATATGTTGTCTACAAGAGACTCATTTTAAATCCAAAGACATGAATAGGTTGAAAGTGAAAGAGTGGAAAAAGATACTCTATGCAAGTAGAAACCATAAGAGAACAAGGGTAACTACACTATCAGACAAAATAGACCTTAAATTTTAAAAGTTCGTAAGAGACATATAAAGACATTGCATACTAATAAAAGTTTTAATACAGCAAGAAGATATAAGAATTATAAACATTTACACATCTAATAACATGTCGTCAAAATATGTGAAGCAAATTTAACAAATTTGGAGTAGACAGTTCTACAATAATATTGGGCTGTCGGAAAGTCATGACGTATTTTTTCTATGTTTTTCATTGGAAAAATGCATCATGACTTTCCCGACAACCCAATAGTTGGAGACTTTAGTACCCTACTTTCAATAATGGATAGAACAGCAAGACAGAAGATAAGTAAGGAAATAAAAGGCTTGAACAACACAATAATCCAACTAGATTTAACAGACATATACAGAACATTCTACAACAGAATACACATTCTTCTCAAGTGCACATGGGACATTTTCAAAAAAATTGAAACCCCTTGGTGGAAATGTAAGATGGTACAGCCACTGCAGTAAATAATATGGCAATTCCTCAAAAAGTTAAAAATACAATTACCATATGATCTAGCAATTCCACTTCTGGGTTTATACCCAAAAGAACTGAAAACAGAGTCTCAAAGAGCTATTTGTAGGCCTATGTTTATGGAAGTATTCTTCACAATAGCTAAAACATGAAAGGAATTCATCAATGGATAAAAGGATAAGTAAATAAAACGTGGTACATAATATAATAGAATATTATTCAGTCATAAATAGGAAGGACATATGCTACATTGATGAACCTTGAAAACATTATCCTAAGTGGAATAGACCAATTATAAAAAGACAAATACTATATGTTTCCACTAATATGAGATATCTACTGTAGAGTGGTCAAATTTATGAGACAGAAAATAGAATGATGGTTGCCAAGTTCTGGGGGCAGACGGGATGGGGAATTATTTTTTTAGTGAGTACAGAGTTTCATTTTTGCAAGATGAAATAAGCTCTGAAGCTGTACGATGGTAATGGCTTCACAACAGTATGAATGTACTTAACACCACTGAATTATATACATAAAAATGGTTAAGATGGTAAATGGTATGTGATGTGTATTTTATGATAGTGAAAAATTGAGTAAATAAAACTTTGTGAACCAATAGTAAAGTTCACTACAAAAAAGTATCTTTCCTTCAAAATCTAATCCTACCTCCTTTTATTTTCTAGCCCAAGGTAACCAGCAGCCAAAATAACAAGGACATATCTGCCATATCACAGGAATTTTCTTCATCAAAAGCTTTTCCACAAAGCCATCATTGGAAACATGGGCTTCTAGAAGTGAATATATCGGTTTATCCCTTCAGAGTTTAATAGTTAAACTTTTCTGAGTCACCTCTGCCTTTACATGACTAATTTCTAAACCACCACAGACCTACTTATATTCTCCCCCATCAAGTGTCCTGCCAACCTGTGTATAATAAGATGAAGCTAAAAGAAAATGTCAGTGAACATATTAAATTTTGATAATCTCAAACACATAAACAGGCTTTAGAAGACCATATGCTAGCCTTCTTTAGTTTCCAAACCACAAGGGATGCACTGGGAATGAGTACTCTAAAATCCCTGTGATAAATAAAATGGAAGGTGGTTCCACAAATGATTGAATTTAGGGTGGAAAAATAATTTTACTCCTTTGTTTTCTTGTCCTCGTGTTTTTTTCCCTCCACAAACATATATGGGGGTATGTATAAAAGTGAAAAGATACAAGAGGCATATTTTCAATGTTTACAAAGCAAAAAGGAAATGTTACAGTTACGTGAATGAAGAATATTTTTACAGTATTTCGGATTTGGTAGGACATCTGGTGTGGGTGTTATCGAGGGCATTAGAAGCAAATAGATAAATTCTGCTATTAGTTCCCTTACTCTGTTACCATATGGAAATATTTTTCTTTTCTCTTTTCTCTATCCATTATTGACTTGGGAGAAACAAAATCCAATTAAAAATGACTTTATGAATTGCTTTCTACCCAGCTCTTGGATTGCCTAAGATGATCTGTTTTTAGTACACAGACTCAGTTCCTGATCTCAGCTACCTTAAATAGCTTTCCATACATTGGCTTGTATCTTGTATAGAAATCAGAGTTTTACAAAAGTAAGGATCTGAAAAACTCAATTTTGTTAAGATCCATGTAAACCCAGGAAAAACCCGAGCAGTTTGTTTGGTAGATAATGACAAGCTGATTCTGAAACTTACATGTAAAGGAAAAGCAACTCAAATAACCAAAGCAATTTTGGAAACAAAGTTGGTACCCTCACTACACAATTGCAAGACTTAATGTTAAGTCACGTTAATCAAGACAGTGTTGTATTGGTAAAAGCACGGACCACAGATGGAATCAACGCTATCCCAGCAATAGTGAACGTACCTAGAGCCCAGATCTTTGTTTCTAAATGTCGTTTTCCTATAAAGGAAACCAGAAGTCCTCGTAGAGGAAGTTGGTTTCAAGGATGCGGGTAGAAAAAATATATGATCAGCCTGGAGCTTGGGGTACCAGAAAGTAAACAAGTGCTCAAAAAAGTATTGGAGCGTGGCACAAGGTCGCAGGAGACAAACTGAAAGAGCTCCCAACGTCCAAAACTGAAACAAGTTGAACAACGAAATAAGTAATGATAGATTGGATTATAACAAATGGAATACAATAAGCAGCCCCCAGTCCATAATGACTTAAATAAATAATTGAATAAATAGATAAATGAGAGAACACAGCTCTTCCAACTAATAAATGTGGAAATGATGACGGGAATAGAAATGCACCACAGTAAAAATTGTTGCAGACAGTGTCTACCAGCGAATGCTAAAACTACTGGGCAAAACTTTGAGGAGAAACACAGTATTCGCCTAGTCTCCACTTATCTCCCCTAAGATATGTATGAGTTACAAAAGGAAAAATAGTGATTTTAAAATGGAAAGACCTGACAGATACCATCTTAGCCAAGTGATCAAGGTCAGCATCACCAAGAAGAAGACATATTGACATCATGTACCCCCGGATACAATACAATAAGAAGGGCTTGTGATCTCCGTGGGACTCTTGCCAAAAAAATCACAAGTTTAACGTATTCACGAAAAAACATTAGATTAATCCAAACTGGGGGACATTCTGCAAAACACACTTCAAAATTGTTAAGATCCTGGAAGACAGAGAGAGAGACAAACTATCACCGATTGGGAGAAAATATGTCGACATAAAAACTGAATGCAGCATGGAGTCGGGGACTGAGTCATGGGCCAGGAAAGAACTTTAGTGGGAAGACTGACGAAATCTAATTATGCCTGTAGTTTAGTTTTTACAAAAAGAAAAAGAAAGGCTCTAGGTTCTGGCTCTTTAATAAAATTCCCCTTGGTACCGTAATGCAGTCTAAAAAAGTAGCCCCATGGTGGACTACTGTGACAATTAACAGTGTTTAAGAATCAAGAATAATTAAGGATGTGTGAACAAATGCTAATAAATTAACAATTCACAAGGTGCGGCTAATACCCAACTCAGCCCCAGGAGACAGCATCATGTAACGCAAATAGTTTCATTCTTCAGAATCTACTGATCTCCTCTGTGTTCTCACTGGTCACTAAATCTGTTGTTCTCTCTCTCTCCTCTTCCCATCTGTCTTTCTTTCTTCTTCTTCCCCCACCTTCACTCATCCTTCTGCATCATGTTAATACATAGTATAGAGCTAAAGTATATTTTTAAGTAACTGATATTTTTATAGCTTCTCTACTTAAGCTTTTAAAAAGTTTTGCTCTTTCAAAATAAAAAAGCCAGCGCTGTATTAAGGGGTTTGTTCTTCCTTGTAAACCTTAAATTGATATAGCATGTGTGAGGTTACTGGCTCTTGATAGAAAATGTTTTCCTTTCTCTGGCAGTAAGCTTAGAAGTCCATTCGGAATGATGTTGGCAGAATGTATTTTCATGAGATACTTTGAAAGAGACCAAAAAAAAAAAAAAAGATCAATGAAACCAAGAGCTGGTTTTTTGAAAAGATAAACAAAATATTCATAATCATGCTGCAATTGAACACAATATATATATGGCCAGCTAAAATATAGTAAGTAATTCTAAAATGTGATGGGGTTTTTTTATGGAAANATAGAAAATGTTTTCCTTTCTCTGGCAGTAAGCTTAGAAGTCCATTCGGAATGATGTTGGCAGAATGTATTTTCATGAGATACTTTGAAAGAGACAAAAAAAAAAAAAAAAAGCACACATTTTACTTTAACATAAATCAATCCAGTTTTCACTTTCTTATTCATAATCATGCTGCAATTGAACACAATATATATATGGCCAGCTAAAATATAGTAAGTAATTCTAAAATGTGATGGGGTTTTTTTATGGAAAAGCATAATTTTTACTTGCAAAAGAGAGTTTAATCAAATTCTGTTACATTTCCTTCTCCATCGCCACTACTTTTTCAGAAAAACAAATTATGCCGAGTGCTGAGATGGTACAAATTAGGTAGATGAGAGGTGCTGCCTGAGTTAGCTACCCCATAATTTATACCAAAATTAACTTTAAGTGGAGCTCAAGCACTTTCAGAATCTAGCTGTCATCCTAAATGCCTTCACTGGGGGTTGCAAAGTGTCATTACTTTTTTTTTTTCTTCTCAATGTGCTGCTGATTTCCTGAGCTGAATTACCTCTCATTTAGTCCTGAAAGTTTGATCAAAAAAGATCTCAAAGATCAAGGAGGATATGGATCATACTCGAAAAGCAAAATCAAATATAGCGTTTCTCAAATATATTTGTACCAAGTTTCCTAAATCTATTTTTTCTTCACTCTCCAATCCTGCTGACACATAGCCAGGACTGCAGTACATGCCACATACAGGAAAAGAAAATGAATTCCAGGTGTGTGTGCATAAGCTCGGGTGTGCTGGGTGCATTGATTGGGGGAGTAGGGACTGGACTACAGGGTGTCATTCTCATTTAGAATAGCCTGCTGATTGAAAGGCCCCAGCGACGCACAGAGCAACCAGCCATGCATTTGAGAACACATGAAACATGAAAAAGAAGGAGCAAGATACAAAATTCTGACCCACGGCAAAAAGAGATAATTCAAGTAACTTTAGGACACTTTTTAAATCCTTCCATTAGTCCCTCAGAGAAACGTGAAAAGATTTCTGCATTCATAAAACAATAAAAAAAGCTTTGAAAAACTAAAATCACGGTTGCTCAAATTTTTAAAAATCAATCAGAGGGTTGGAAAATACATTGAAGGAAATCTACAAGAACAAAAAGAAATAGAGACTATAATAATGAGAGATATGACAAGGGAAACAGAGATTAAATCAAGAAGTCTTTCCCAGGGGCCGGCTGAGTGGCTCAGTTGGTTAAGAGCTCGCTCAAGAGTTTGAGCTCTGAGCAACAGCGGTTCGAGTCCAGCCCGAGCTGAGCAGCCGCTGAGCTGCCAAAAAGAAGTCTTTCCCAAACACTGATAGTTCCCTACTCAGCATCTGTTCTCCATTTCTTCTGTATTAATATTAATTTTAAAGTGGTCCCCTGATGGCTTTGCCCTTTCCTCTACTCTTCCCTCCACTTTCTGACTGGACCACAGGGAGGATATCTGCAGAAGGAGAAGCCACCTTGGATATTGAAGGTGAGTGGTACATGCTAAAGATGACTCAGGGACAGAGAATGACCCTGGGTCTTTATGGCATTGTGGAATGGCCATACCAGACCTAGACTTCTTACCTCTAAATTTCTTATGATATCAAAATTCAAAACTGTATTTTGTTGAGTGAACACCTTCGGTCAGTTTTCTGTTTACCTAGAAATAGATCATAATGTTATTTAATCTAATTAGATAACATTAAAATAGTCTCCTTTTTTATTCACTGATAATAGTGTTATTTATAGCACTCAGATGATATCAGATAATAATGCTATCTAATACAACATCCAGCTAATATAAAAAATTGAGATAGGAGGGATTGGAAGAAGAAAGGGAGGTAATGAGGGAGGAGAAAATAGAAGTGAGGGATTTTCACAGGAAAAAAAAATTCCAAAAGATGAAAGGATCCAAGTGTCTTACATCTGGAAAGGTTTCCCAACTGCTGAAATTAATGAAAAATATCCACATTTTGTACAATAAGGATAAAGAAATCATCTTAAAAATAAGTAATAGGTGCAAGATATAAAATGAAATTGAAGAAAAATTTTAAGCTAGAATTTTTAGCCAGAGTGTCTAATAACACATTTTCAGACATATATGGATTCAAGAAAGTTTATCTTCCATCCAACCTTTCTTAGAATTTGGGTCAGGATGTACTCCAGCAGTGTAAACCAAGGATTTGTATTAACCTTCTTTACAGTTATTTAATGACTTTAAAATTAATGTATACTATTTATTTTAATTTTTAACATTTCTTTAGATAGAGCAAATATTCTCACATTTATGTTATATGTTTATATTTATATACAGACTTGTCTTAAAATTATTTTTATTTGGAACTTTTGATGTTACATATTATTCAACATTTATTCAAACTTAATTTTAAAATTCAACTTGTTCCATGCCTTAACATGTCAGAAGTTAAATAACCTCCTTGCTCAAAGAGTCACTGTGACTTTTTTAAAGAGCAAATTGAGGAATCAGTGACTTGGCAGTCTATCTTCTTGGGGAACATGAATTTTTTTAAAATGCCTAAAGTCTGATATAACAAGTTGCTGGTAGAGATCTAATCGTATAGAACCACAGCCTTATAGAAAAAGCAATCTTAGTCTTTCTAATTCATCTCGAATCCTGAATGAACTTTAATTTATACAACCACTGGGACACCCCACTTGAAAACATTTGTTGAGCTGTGATAAATCATGGCAACCTTTGAGAACACTGGTGAAGCATTTGATAAAGCACCTAAACTGAGAGAGTTCATCACACAAGACAGTGCTGAGAAACCGACCAGAATCCAAATGTATTCTTTACGATGCTTTCAAGTTACTGTCCCAAAGACCTTTCAGCAAGGAGGGCCCATGCCTTCCCCTCTGCATTTAGCCTTTTCCTCTCTAGGAGTATATTTAAGAGTGATGTTTAAGCTGGTCTCAAGAGACAGACTTATAAAAACAAAATTTATCCTAGTATTATTACAATTAATTTTTTTCATGTTGACCTCTCCAACAAGACTAAGAATCACTAAATGGTAACTGTCTCAGATTTTTTAAAAAAAATAGAATAAAGACTGAATCTTCCAAACAGTGTGTCAATGATAATCCTCAATTTTTCTTATTGTCATACTTTTCTAGTACCTTCTTTCATTTCAAATCACATTGAACTAAAATAATGTACAGAAATCAAAATTCTGAAATAGTTTGCCTGGTTTGGCTCTCCCTGCACTCAATATTCTCCCCTTAGAGAGCTGCTTGAAGTGGGTAATGTGAATTACAGAAGACATGGTTGGATAGCAAGAGTGTCTTGTTGCTCATCAAGAGATCTTTTCAATGTCTTTTCCTGGAATAGAAGTAGTTCATACTGCAGACTGCCTCGTGAATATTGGAGGCACTGAGGGAGTATAACTTTTCAACCAAAGAATCAAAGTGTGTACTCACCTTATTGAGCTCAAGAAGACCATTGGCACTTTAGAAATTATTAAAAGGAACATAGGCCTTAATTAATTATCTCATTGGAAGTGTTTCTGTTTTGAACATTATTAATATCTCTTATGGTTCCTTTGTAAGTTTCTTTGCTTATCTCTTTTTTTTCTTTTTGCTGCTCACCATGATCCCTCCATTTCTATTTCAGTTTTTTCTTTTGCCTTTTCCTGGCTTTCTTAAACAAGTCCTAATATCATGTTCCTCTTAAAAACATGCATATTGTAAAAGAGGAAGAAACGATGGAAAGGAGAGAGGAGGGAGAAAGGAAAGTAGGGGGGGAAGAGAGGAAGGGAGGAAAGAAGGAGATTTTTTTATTACCTACCCATATTTACCTCACCATCTAAAACACTCCTAGTATCATGAACCCTCATTGATCCTCACATTTGGATTTGTGAGGCTAAAAACTATGTTCTTATAAGTTGATCCGTAGGCCATCCTTAGCTGTACCTTCTTTCTATTGATGTACATACAATTGGTATGAGAGGTATATATTTTGGCAACCTCAGAAACTTTTTGTAAACTATGATCACTTTAACGGCCACTTACCCAGATGCTGCTATGACCTCTTCGTGGAACTAACAGTTCATGACCAGAAGCAATTTGATGTAGGCTAATGCCTTTGGAACCAAGAGGGCAGCCCCTAACCAGCTCTTGGTTTAAAAAGCCCTAATTGTAGTGTTTGCCCATTTCCAAGGTATAAATGGTCTATTGCAAGCTACTAATACAAATTCACTATAATGTGTTACTGAATTCAGGTTTGGGAAGATATGCACATAGTGGGTACCCACACTCACAAACAGGTATGAGGCAGCTCTAGCATCTTTCTGTGTTTATTGGATGAATTTACTAATCCTCTAAGCACTCATGGATGCCGTGGGCCAACCATCTCAAGCCCCATTTCTAATATCCTCTCTCAACATCCTCCAAGTGCTATTTTTGCCCTCTCTATCCCTGACTATCTTGGCCTCTTACTTCTTAGGGAAAGCACTGAGGTGATCGGTCAGTGTTCCACCAAATTCCTGCCCGTGCATATACAATTTCCCATTTCTGCATCCACCCTCACAGCCTTTCTTCCGTCCTCTGAGGAAGAGGTGGTCCTTTCTTGAAGCTGAATCTTATATTCAGGAGCCCATCCCCTTAATTCCCTTTACTCTCCTGGAGTTTTAATCCCTTTTCTATTTCCCTTTCTTTTTTTTCAGCATATAAATACGCTCAAGACTTATTTTTGAACATAGTTTCCAAAAAACTCAATTAATCCCATTTCTTTCTAGATTATATCTCGCAGTATTTTTCCCATTTATAGCAAAGCTTCTTCAAGGATTGATGTGATGGGCAGAAACCCAAGATGGCTCCCAAGGTGCCCAAATTCTGGTGTCCACACCCTCTATAATCCCCAGGATTTGTGAAAGTGATGGATCTCATGCCCATGATTAAGTGATCTCATATGGCACAATTTATTTTAAAACTGGGAGATTATCCAAGTGAACCTGACCTAATCACATGAGCCCTTAAGTCTAGGTCTAGATGTCAGAGACAAAGAAGTCAGTGATTTGAAGTATGAGAAAGATTTGCTGCACCACTGTTGGCTTGAAGACAGAAGGAGCCATGTGGCAAGGAACACGGCAGCCTGGAGGAGCTGAGAGCTGTTTCCAGCTGACAGCCAGCAAGAAAATAGGGACCTCAGTCCTTCAACCACAGGACATGAATTCTGCCATCAATAAGAATTTTAAATTGGAAGTGGATTTTTTTCCTTAGACCTTCCAGACAAGAACTCAACCTGGCCAACACCTTGATTTTTGCCCCAAGTAAGCTTTCTTTACATTGCAAGTGTCATGGTAGATTCCCAAGAGCCGGTCACTTAAAATGGTATGACATTTTACGAGTGAAGCAAATGCAATTAACTTTTGTATGAATTTTCCAACCCATGACATGATGGGATTTATTTCTATCTTCCCTCATTATCTTAACATACAAATATAAACACTTCTGTGCCCTCATTTGGATCTACCAGCATGCAGTCCCAGCATTGAGCTCAGCACCATTCAGAAAGTGGGAAATTGCCTTAAGGAGTTTACAGCTGGTTCGAAAAATAGCATAAGTATCCAGACAACATTCAAACAAGGAGCAAGTGATGTGTCATTAAAAATGGAAATTATTTTCAGATATGAATTTTAGAGAAAGGAGTAATTATTTCTTGCTGGAATAACACAGGAGGTTTTATCAACAAGGTGGTACAAGATCCTTTGTCTGATGTGCAAATTGAGCTAAATAGTATTTTTCCATCACCTTAGTAGAAAGTCAGGATATTGCTATCTGTTTCAAAAAATGCTGTTCCCTCACAGAGCACCCTGGATTCAGTTCAATTCAAAAAGAGGCTTTTTTGGAAATTAGTTACTATTCTCAACAGAATGCAATTCTAGATTTTTAACCTTATTAGATTTCTTACATTAACGAATTTGGGCAGAGTAAAAAGGACTCATTTTTTCATTACTGTGAGTCCTAAGCCTCCTAAAGGGAGGCGACGTGCCCACAGAATGGCCTTTCACACAAGTATGTCCCAGGCAGAAAAAACAGCTCACTCTGGGGGTCAGTTGAGGAGCTTCACAGAGAAGTCCATGTTTTTCCCATACGTTTCACCACTCTTCACCAGAAAATATATTTTCTGGGCATTTTGCTCCCAATCCTTGAGAGGGAAACAAAATATGCCATTATTATTCATTAGCACTTCACCTGTAGAGAATTTCATGGCCCATCAGCTGTCACTGGGGACCCCAGAGAACAGAGTCCTTGGGGAACAGGGCATAGAAGACAGAGTGAGTCATTTGGGGGAGGAGGAGGGTGGGCTCAGGGATTAGGCCGGATCCTCGGGACCTGGATGGGTGTCTATTGTATGGGGTACAAACAGTAGGAAAGAAGAAATTACAGTGAAGAGGAGGATGCCACCAGGCAGTACCTCCGATCTAAATGGAACCTTCCACAGGTAAGCAGCAAGGGCTTAGAAAGGTATTCAACTTCCTCCAAGGTCACATAAGGGACACATTTTGGGACACGAACCAGAATTCGGTGCTTTGTCTTCCTTGCTTCCCTCTGACTCACTCTATTAGGCCTTTCGAAGTAGTATTTCCTTCTGAGATTACAAGCCTCTCAATCAGGAGGAAACATTCAGTCTCACCTTACTTCCCCTGAGAGCGCTTGGCACGTAGGAGGTGTTAATAAATATTTGTGGTACAAAATTTATTTTTTCGTAATCATGAGCTTCCTACTTCTTTTCACACAGCTCTGCAAAACCTGCCCTGCCGATGTTCACGTACACACATGTACATACACACACATATACACATGCACTCTCATATACACACATATCCATACACAGATGTACATATGCAAATAACACATACATACATACATACATACACACACACACACGCATGCCATGCCCTTCTCATGGGTTCCAGAAGCAATGTTTGGCTTTTGATTTCTTGTACACAAGAGACATCCCAGCCTGACTCTTTTTTTACTGACATTTCCCCCTTTTTTTTTTCTTTTAAAGATGTTTTTTTATTGGGGAATTGGGTGATGGGAACAGCGCTGGGGAATTGCGGGAAGGGGAACAGACAAGTTGCTGTCCTTTTGTTCTTTAGTTTAGTTGTGGAGGACGTTGCTTCACTGGCCCAAGTTGCCACCATCATTGTGCTCTTCCCGGGTGAGGCAGATCAGTTGCCGGCTTCTGGACGGCCACTCACTGCGGCTGCTGGCCGCTCACGCTGGCTGCTGGCTACACACGGTAACCCATGGCAACCCACTGCCACAGGGGCTGCAGCCTACGCCGTCGCCGGCGACTCACGGCAGCCCAGCTCCAGGTTGAGCTGTTGTTCAGCATCTTAGCTGTAGAGGGCAGTGTCACTGGCCCTCATATGTGGGATCTGAACTGGACCCTCTGGAGTCCCAAGCCAGCTCTTAATCAACGTGCCACTCGGCCGGCCCTTTTTTCCCTGTTTTGATTGCAGGTATAAACTGTCTCCACACGAAAGTACTAGAATTTGCATCAGTGGTCCCAAATTACTTATGCACTAGAATATATTGAGGAACTTAAAAAAACTACAAATTCTGGGGCTCTAGCCTAGAGATTCATTTTTAATTGGTCTGGGATGAGATTCAGGCATCAAGATACTTAAAGGGTCCCCAGCTGATTTTAATGTACAGCCAGGATTGAGAATCACTGATGTAAATGTTATTACTTTTCCATGGAGAAACTCCACCCCAGACTAATGAAATCAGAACCTCCAGGGATGGGGCCCAGGCAACAGGATTTTTTAAGCTGTCTCGTGTGATTGCAATGTGAAGCCAAGGATGAGAATCTCTGTATCAAAACAATGATTCTAAGCCAGTAGCGCATCCAGGAAGCATCCAGGGAGATTTGGAAGAATACAGCTCCAAGAAGCACCCTCAGCCTAAATCAGGCTCCTTAGTTTGCAGAGCTCCCACTTCTGTCACGGCTGGTGATGGAGGATGGCATTAAAGGGAGCAGACCACCTGTCACTTGCTTTCTTGGGTGTGAGCTCCTCACACCCAGTTAAAAGTGGAGTACCCTATCCCGTGGCACTGCTGCTACTGCAGACAAAGGGAAGAGGTCCAGGAGGCTCTGAACAGGACACGCTGGGGTGCCACCAAGCCAACTTGGCCAATATGGTGTCCTGCATATGCGCCCACGTGCTTCCAGTTGGGGCTACACTGACTGCTGGTGTTTAGAAGTGACATCATTGCCTATGATGGGGCAAAGTTTACATCTGCATTATAGTAGACCCTCCAAAAAGTACTTCTTGTATCATTGAAAGGTTCTTATGGGCCTGAATCTCTGGCCTCTGGTGTATTTGTTGGAGCAACTGGAATCCTTCTGGAATTTGTTAAAAAGAGTTTACTGGTAATGAATGGGCCTGAGCAAAAGCTCCCAGTCCTGCCATTGGAAACTCTGCTGCTAGTGGCAAACTAAGGCAATGTCAGCTCTATGTGTCCACGCTATTCTGTACCTGTCAACCTACTCACTAACAGGTGGAAGAGAAAGCATTAGGTTTGCCATGTGTACCCATGTGGAGGAAGCATCACTGTTGCTTCCTGATAGCATGGCCTTGCCCTGACCTGGTAAGTGAGAACTGAAATGTGTCTAATAAAGAACCAATCCCAGGTGATCTCAGCAAAATTCCAAAGGGAGTTTTGAGACTCTCTTACCGTTGCTTTGGGTCCTCAAAGAATATTCCTTCTCTCTTTAACAACACATTTTTTTGTTTAGAAGTGATTAGTCACTTCTCACCTCAGGACTATGTATTCCAACCCCTTACCTCTACTCCCTACCTTAATGTTGACTTCTTGGCCTAAAAACACAAGGAACTTCTGATAAACGAGCTAACTGCTGGAAATATCATGGCTGCGAGCTGGAAGAAATGAGGTGTGTACCACAGACCACATAAAACAATGAAAGCAATTTAGAGGCAAAATGTACAGGGTAATGAGGAACAGTTTTTCAATATCGAAAGTATAGGAGTGGGCCTCTGCTTTGAGCAATGCTCTGCTCACCATGACGTTCACCTAGCCTGGCATGGAAGCCCCTCTGGGTGAATTAGCACCTTCCATCTTCAAAACCAGCCTTTCTGACCAACCCAGAGAGGGTCAAGGCTGACATTACGAACTAGAACTCCCCACTGCGGTTCATTTCTAGCTGATTTAGAGGCGGGGCAAAACCAAGGGACAATTTGCAGTTGATTAAGGGGCCAGCGAACTATTATTTCTTCTGGTTAGTCACCATGGCCATTTAATGAAGCACTTAGTTGAACAAGAGCTCCATCTATGGGAGAAATCAGTTATGCTAGTTTCTACCCTTAACATCTAGATTATAATTTACACTAGAGCACTGGGTTTCAGCTGGGAGTGAATTTGTCCCCCAGAGATCATTTGGCAACATCGGGAGACATTTTCGTTGTCATAATTGGGTGGAGGGTTGCAACTGGCATAATAGTGGTTAGGGGGCTGCCATGCAGCTAAACATGCTACAACACACAACACAGCCACACACAACAAAGAATTTTCCAACCCTAATGTTAAGGTGGAGAAATTCTGCTTTGAGAACAAGAGAAACTGTGAAAGATACGCTTATAGATGAGTTCCAATCCTACCATCCCAGGCAAAAAAAAAAGTATATATATACATATATATATATTATTATATATATATTATTATATATATAATAAAAAATATTTTTATTTAAATCTTTTCATATTCTTCTGTCACTACTTTAAACTTCTTGCTTTCCTACCTTTTCTATTGTCCATAGATTTAACAAACTGTTTCACCCTGAGGTGTTAATGACTTAATATATTAATTTGCATCTGGGCTATCTGATGAAGGGAACTAGAGGACAAGGACAATACTTAAGGCAAAGAAATGAATTTGTAATGGGAGAGTTTTAGGTACTGGTCCCTAAATGGAGCTGATGCTTTGGGTTCAGGTGATTTTGCAGCCTTCCAACAGGTGGGTCACACCCTTGTGGGTGGTTAAATAAGTAAAACTGTATCACCTGATGTTTAAACCATTGTAGTTGACATTCTAGTTGCAAACGTCCTCATGATATGTACATAATACTGTGAAAAATTTCAGCGTTCTTGACTTCTCCAATCAACACGTGTCATTCAGGAGGTCACCATTCACTGTCATGGGCAGCAGCGATTCACTAAGTGGGAATGTGGAAGACTAAAGACAAAAAGTCAGCTTCTGAGAGATTTCCTTTCTGTCCACAGAGAAGCACATACACCTGGAGTTTACAATAGGGCGGATTTTTATAAAAATATAGCCTTGGGCCAGGCTTTTCTGTCTTTTAAGGCATCCTAATTGTGGGCTATGAACAAAACTTTGGAGTCTCATGCTCCAGGATTGTCACAACCTCAGGTGCTCTCAGAGACCAAGCCCTGACCCATGCAGGGGAATCTTTGTCCCAGCTACAGAGCCTACAGGCACCCCACTCCAGGGAACCCGGCTCTAGCCACGCCACCTCCAAGGAAAGCAAAGGATCAGCCCACTTGTCTAAAAGATTAGAGTCTCTCTTCATCTACATGCTTTGTGTCTCTCCTCCCCTTTCTAGTGATGAAGATTAAACTCATCTCATCAACCAATAAGCACCCACAGTGTGCTGTGAGCAGCACCAAGCTGTGGGAATGCAGAGGTGAATAAGAGCCCTCGTTCATGACTTGTCCCCAGCAAGCGTGTCATACCTGCATTCCCTGACTCCAATTCATTTTTCAATGTGGCATGGCATCCGGCTCTGGCTGCTTCAGTTAAAGGAAAGCAGACATTCTTGAAAATTATCTGCTCTTCTATTCTGTCATTAGCAACAGCTGACCAAATACTAAACCCTGAAAGTTACTAAGAAATTGCCTGCATGGTCTATACGATATCTAGATGTCTACACTATGACCGTACTAGGCAAAGTATATAGTGAGAAGTATTAGAGCATCCTAAAAATTCATATTAAATGAGTAATGATTTAATAACTTTCTTCTTCAAGTGCCAACAGCAAGAAATTGTACAGTTTTATGGGAATCCTTGATTTATTGGTACTGAAGATTGCCTCAGCACAGCCAGTTTGCCTCATAATTTGTGGGACAGAAATAAGATTAAAAAGAATGTGAAGGGAAAAAATGAGTTGAGAAAAATTGGCAACAGGGCTTGTGCAGTATTGATTGTGACTGAGAAAAGGACATCCCTGCTGAACCTAGGACACGTTTATTCATCATGTACACTAATAAGACTAGTGTCCCCCAAACTGTCTGACATATGAGCATTGCTTTTAGTCAGAGGGATCTGATGAGTAGTGAATGATAGAGTGATATTCTCAGAAATTATAAATATAAGCTAGGAAAAATAATAATGCAACACCTACAAATACCATAAGCTCCAAAAGGTGTTGGGCTGTTCTCTTCCCAACTAGGACTTGATAAAACAGCTGGATAAGTGTGCGATGATGGAGAAAAATGAATATAAATGTACATAAATATAATATTGAAACATTTTATCATCTTACATGTTGACAAGGACAAGAATTTTCCAGAATATTGAAACACTCATTCTACTTGTATGACCTAAATGTAGTGAACAAAGATAAAGAACAAGACATCTGCTCAGCACTGCATCTGTTCCTAGGAGATCAGTTTATAGCAGTTCAATCAAGGCTTATGGGGTTTGAAAACATGACAAGTCTGAGCTATAGTCTCATAGTTCTGTGTAACAATATTATTTGCTAGTCAAAATGCTGCCGAATTTTGGGTTGCTAGAAAAAACGTAGTTCACCTCTTTTTGCTGTACAGAAAAATGGTTTTAATAAATATTAATACCGTGTCTAGATCGGGCTTACATTACCAAGAATATGTAATTGCTTTTGTTACCAATAAATCAAGGTTAACAGTTAGACAGTTTGGGGCAATTGCTTAGATTTCTCATGTTCCATTTGAAAAAGTGAAGTTATTAAATTATAACCCATTTGTTATGAGTTTATAAAGCACTACAGTTGCCGTGACATACCCTATGTATTTCAAACATAAAAGGCCAGACTTTTTACTCAGCCTCTTTTAAGAGCAGCATGAATGATCAAGGCTCTAAGAATTTCTGGGTTTTTCAATCATTTCTGCAGAACTTGGGGCTAGAAGAAGCCAATGGCCATCTGTCTGAGCAGCCCACACAAGTTCAAGGCAGCCGTGACAAGCCAGAATTCTCAAGCGCTGTCCAGTTCCTGCTGGTCCAACTCCCATGCCATTTCTTAATTATCTTTGCTCAGATATATTCACTAAGTGTTTATCTAATTGAAGATTTTAAGACTTCCTCAAGGTGTCCGTTCAATTTGGGGGCAGATTTAACTATTAAAAATGAAATTTTTTTTAAATTTTATTTTTTTTACATTGAACTCAAATGTTTACCTTTCAGGAAATACCATTGTCAACAATGGTCCTAGATTACCCCCTAGGATCACGTTAAAAGTGTGAGTGTGTGTGTGTGTGTGTGTGTGTGTGTGTGTGTGTGTGTGTGTGTGTAAATACTTGCTCTCTCAGAGACAGTTGTAGCCAGCTGTCATTGTCCATGTCGCTACTCCTTGCCTTGAGACTTTTCTCAGTGGGCTAAATGATGCCATTTCTTCATATAACTTAGAATTAAATCTCTCTAGCTCAGGATTAACTTTGATAATGGGCTGTTCCTCTGTTCTCTTTGTCCATATGCATTTAAAGTGTAACATCCAGATGGCAGCAATAACCACTGTCATCGATCTACTAAACAGAGGTGCTACCTCCTCTTTTATTCATATTTATAATTTAATATTATTAGGCAGTTAGTATGTGCTGAACACTGTGCTGGGTGTTGGAGATACAAGAATGAGCCAGAAGATACAGCCACTGCTGAGAGAGAGCTTTAAATGAATATATACCAATAGACATAAATTACTATGTGTGGTAAGTAAAATGAAGACAAAGAATTTGGGTGCTCTAAACAGAAATAACAAGGAGGGATCAAATTTAGATTTTGAAGTCAAGGAAAGTTTCTCTAAGAAAGGGACATTGAATCTGAGACCAGAAAAATGAATGAGATCATTGTTATTACTGTGTCAATTAATAACTTGTATGGCCAAATTTGAAAGTAGCTATATCAATATGTAAACTAATTTTTACTTTATTCACATATTATACATTTACTCTTTGTTTGAAAATATTTATTGAATGCTTATTATCTTAAATAAATGTAAACATACATAGATATGTATTCTAAATATGCATACTAAGCCTATATAAGACTCCCTCTGCCAGGGTGGGTGTATATCCTAATGTAGTGCTTGCTTTCAACTTTTCAAAAATACCTCAGATCAACAGGGCAGTGGAAGATAAATCATTCACTTAATAAGCCTTTCTAGGAATCTTGCCCAGGATAGAAGATATATTGTTGGCTGCTAATTCTTAAAATCTACAATGTTCATCTTGTTGCAAATTGCATTAACACTTTCTCTTTTTTTAATCTTCTCACATTCATTCCTTCACTGACTGATTCTGCTTTTCAACCTGGACCTCAACGCAGTTTTGTGTAGATGAGGATGTTTCCACTTATAGGCAGAGGAATTGCAAAATGGACGCCCTCTGGTAGACCAGATAGAAGGAGGAACTCCTTCCTCTGCGCTGTCAGAGTCCCCCTGCAGAGATGATGGCCTACCTATTAGCAAAGACTTGGTTGTATTTCAGCCTTTCCTGGACACCCTTCCTCTGCCACCCTTGTGCTCTGCTCCTATCCTAAGGAGTACCATTCTTTTTTTCCATGATACCTCAAAGGACATGAAAAATGATTTACCATTTTCATTTGCAAGCTTTCTGTACAGCAGACTGGAACACTGGCTTCGTCTTCACTTTCATTTCTGCCCTCTTGAAACAGGCCGTTCAACCTTTCCAAAGCCTGAATTTTATCATATGTAAGATAAGGATATTAATGAATGCCTACTTGCAAAAATTTAAGTAACGATTACATGAGATAACTCACATAAAGAACTTAGCACAATGCCTGGAACTTTGTAAGTATCCAATAAATCATAGCTATTATTACTTCTTGTCCTTAGAAGGCAGCGACCTGAGCCAAGAAAGTACAACAGCCAGTTTCATTTTCATTTATTCGTACATCTTATATTTCAATCTCCACATACCAATGAGTGTTCTTCATGTTTAAACTACAAATAAAACAGAAAGAAATTGTCATTGAAAGCTGTGATTCACAACTAGATTGTCATCCAGCAATATAACACAATTATATTAGGTGTGTTCAAACTATAAATCCATCCCTTCTATGATCATTCTCTTCTTTTTCATTTTAGCAAGAGGAAATAACCAACTTTAATACATACATATGTATGAGAACCCCACATGCAAGAGAGAGTCAGGGACCCTACATACATGAGAGATTCAGTGATAGAAAAGGAGATTGAGGTGTATGAGACATCCTGAGCTAGGGCCAAGGTAGTGTATCTTTGGGGCTTCAAAGGGTCATTGCAGGATGATAAAAAGAACAGACATTTAGTAAATAGAAGTTCGGGTATAAACATTCAGTCTATGGCAAAGGTTTTAGTCTCGTTGGTACAATTATTATTATTTTTTTAAATTTTTTTTAGCTGAGCCACCCTGCCACCTGTTGGCAGCTCAGCGACAGCTCAGCTCTGGCCATGAATTGAACTGGCAACCCTGTTACTCAGAGCTTGCACTCTTGAGTGAGCTCTTAACCAACTGAACCAGTTGGCTGGCCCTCGTTGGCACAATTCTTAAAGGTTATATTTATCTTGGGACTATAACCTTGCTTCCTCTCTATTTTCTTCTGTTTTGGAGCCATAAACTCAGAATTTGAGTGTTAGGAGTTGCCCAGCCTTCTTGAGCGCTTTCCCCCATCAATTCTCATGGCACACAACGATCCATTTCCATAATCTAGACTCCACCCCTGCCAAGCCTTTTCTTCCTAAACTATCGAAATATATCCAAAACAATATATGCATGTTCTTCAGTGATTCTCCTAACTTCCTCCTCTGCAATTAAATCCTTTTATCCATCAGAATTGAGGCCATAGGAAAAATTGTATTTGTTTCTTCTATCATTGGAAAAATCAACTTGTAAGACAACCTAGTCAAGAATGTATCAGACGTTTTACTTTCAGCCCAATGATACTCCAGCAGATGGTCATGAGATTGAATTCCCTCATAGAATCCTCCTCTGGCTCCAGTAACTAAACTCAACCTGTGTCTGTAAGACAGCCTCCATTTCTTCCATCTGGTCAAGCTACCTATAGTACGATGCTCAAACAATAATAATTTTCTTGCTTTCTGTCTTTACCCACTTCTGTGATTAAATTTCCTGAGATGCTTCCATTTTTGGTTTTATAGATTTCCAAGCAGGTATATATACTTTTAATTGTCTTAGACATGATTCTTCTAGCAGAAGATGAAGAAAACCCAATTTGAACTAAGTTAGATATTTAAAAAAAAAAAAAAACCTAATTGGTTTTTGTAAACAAGCCCCAGGAAATGCAAGGGTGCAGGGATTCATGAACACAAATGTCATCAGACCTCTCTTTGGGTTTTATCTCTTCCTCTGTCAGCAGTACTGGGATGTAGTGAATTCTGTGACATGATGCCTCCAAGACTAAAATATTTATTCCCCTCAGATGCCCTTAACTGTCAGCCATTGCCCAAGTTCATACCCACTTTCCAGGGCAGCCCACATCCAATGACTGGTTAGTGCAATAGTAACAGGCTTGGTCTCAGTCTACCTCAGGATAACTCTGAAGATCCATTCTTCTTTCAGAGCTCCCCACGTGGTCAGCCAAGTCCTTCATTTACAGTACATTTCAGCCAAATGTTTGTCACTGCTTAGTACTGCTTTCTTCCCTTTTCTTCCACAACTATTGGTCCCAAGAGCACTTCCTAAAAAAACTTCTAGCAAGCTAATCTCTGTCTCAGGATTTACTTCCCAGGGTGCTCAACCTTCAACAGCTTCCCCTCTTCCCATCTTTGATATCTATGAGGAAAGTGACTTCTATTTGCCAACTCTATTTCAACAAATCCTAAAAAGGACTCTCAGTGACTTCTGATGTTGTCCAGTTGTGTGGCCTGGACTGTCCTCTGAGCCCAGTGCTATCATATTTGACAGCACAGCTCTGGAGCAGTCACTGTGGACTGAAATATGACTGGCCCACCCTTACACCTATGTTTTTGGACAGTGATACAAGATTACGTACCTCACATTTTGATCTCAGGCGTTGGAATAGGGAGAAATAATTCCCATAAATAAGTAAGGAGAATAGCACAGAAATGGCACTGGGAAGACCCATGGGAACCTGACACTCCTCTGCCTCCCCTTGTACACCACTGTTCCTCTGTTTCTGTTGACTAGACATAACCTTCCATCACCATATTCCAATTTTGAGTCCTAGCCTAGGTAGATGAGCATGTCGCTGTATTCTCAAGCTCATGTTGTTTGTTACTAATAGTCCTATGTTGGCACTGAAGCATGCGAGTGCATGTATATTGGTTATTCTTCTAAAAGTATGAAAATTTCATCTTGATTATATTGCCCTAGTAAAGCAATGTATACATATGTGTGTGTGTGTGTGTGTGTGTGTGTGTGTGTGTATTTTTTTTTCCTCCTCCTTTTGGAGAATTTCTCCAAAAGGAAGTCTGCCTCACCCAGACTTACTACACAGACTCACCTTGGCTCAGGCCCATGAATGTTTATTTGTGAACATTTGCACATTGATTATGATGTGCAGCCTGCATTAAGAACAACTATCTTACTGGCTGCTGATCCCACATGACTAATTATTATTGTAAACTCTGACCTGCCCCCAGGGTTTAACTGAATTATATCTCAAAACCTTTTGAAATAAATGCACCAAGGGCCAAGGCACAATCTGTTGACTAACACTAGGGAGATGACTAGCAACATGGGCTTAAGAGTGTCCTGGACGTTCAAATGGCACTGGCCACACAGAGAGCCAGAGGGGGACAGAAGGAGATTTTAGGACCGAGCCAGGTACCATGTTCTCTGGTCATTCAGACCTCAATGTACTGCCTGCTTCTTTCTAAATTCAAAAGGATCCCCATAACCTATGGAGTTCAAGATCGGCCCCAATCCAAGGGATAAAATGGCTTCTAATCTTCGTGCATATTTCACCCAATGGATATATTCCTTCTGCCAAGTCATCCTTACTCTTTCTACCCATTTGTAACATTTGCTCTTCTTTCATAGATATCAATACTGTATTGTATATTTCAAAGTTGCTAAGAGTAGCTCTGAAGTTTTAATCACACACAAAAAAAGGTGTAACTACATGAGGTGATGAATGTTAACTAAATTTATTGTGGTAATCATTTCATATATATATGTGTATATATATATATATATATATATATATATATATGTTAAACCATTACTTTATATGCCTTCAACTTACACAATTTATACAAGTATGCCAATTATATCTCAATAAAACTGGAAAAAAATAAAAATTTTAAATGTAGAAAGCCCTAGCTCAGCTCACTTACAACCTCCTTCCTCCTAGCCTGAGGCTCTAGGTCACTTGGCATTTGAAGACTAGCTCAGTCCATAAATCCATCTTCCTTGTGTCTAGTATCCTTTCTGCACTAAAGCAGCATTGATATGGTCATGTAGTCTTTTTGTTTATTAATTCATTTTCATAGACACAATTTGCTAATGCTCATTCTTCAGAATGTGGTTGATTTGCACCTCTTTCCCACTTACTTATTCATGACAGCTCACATCCATGCAATGTTGTTGAAATGCAATGCACATTCCCTCCTAATAAGGGTCATGCTAGATACCATTTTCCAGTAGTGGAACCTGTACGATGCAGATTTTCATGCCTAGTATGGTCTAGTCTTATTATAATTCTTAACAGATCTCATTAGCTGTGAGAGTGCCAAGGGTCTGTATCTGAGTCTTTCACCCATGCCACAAATGTTTCTGAAACACCTACTATGTACCAAGCATTCAAAAGCCCAATGCAGGATAGAGGTAAGAATAAGTGATGTCATCCACTTTGGAAAGGCTGTCATTGGGTCGATGTAATTAAAATGGATAGACAAGACCCAGAAACTTGCCGGTAAGACATTCTCAAGAAGAGATAACACCCTGGCCACATGTCTGTTGGGAACCTTAATCTTTGTCATTTGACTTATGTGATAATGTCCTCATATTAACGTGAAGAATAATCTTGCATGGTTTAGAGAGATCTGCCTAAAGGCAAGAGAGTAATCCAATTGGCCTCTGAGGCCTCTTGTAATCATGATGCTGTAAGGCACTGACAGACAAGTCAATCCTTTGCAGTTTTATCATGCAGTTGTGGAAAGAGGAAGCAGAAGCAGACTTACTTTTTATTGAACCCACTTGTTTAAGTTACAGCTTTAAGCCATGGAACGTGGTTGCAGCCTGCTAATTTAAGACCTCCACTTTTGACCCACACTATACAGTAAGCTTCAGAGCAGATGAGAAGGGAGGAGCACAGGATTTCCCTAAAAATCATTATTTTGAACTCAAATTTCATTCCATCTTGCCTTTTCTGACTTGCTCTCTGATACCTTCCTTTTATCTCCTTTGTTGTTTGCTTACCTATCCCTCCATATTCTGACCCCTGTGTTTTTATTCCCTTGCACAATGGGGTGTCTTCTTTTCTTGGCTCAGGGTCAGAATTCCATCATGTGCCTCTGTCACACACCTCATCACACTTCCCCCAAGGCCAGCACTAGAGAGACAGTGTTGCTCATCCCCAGGACGTATCACATCTTCTCTGGCCCAAAGGTTGGCTATCATATACTAGTACTGTAATGACCAGAATGACAAAACACAAATCACTTAACTAGTATGACCCTGTCCCTGAACTGGGTATGGCTGCATATTCTACCCTGTTGGCTGTTCCCTTTGAAAAGTATGATGGTACTGAGTGCCTGTTCCTGTTCAATCGTTCTAAGTGAAAATATACTCAAGGTAAGAAAGTTCTTTGAGAGCAGTGAGGAGACCTGGATGAGTGACCAACCTAGTGGCTCCTGAGTGAACTCTGGGCCTGGATCAGAGGCTCTTCTCAAGACAGAGTTAAGAAAGCTCCGTGGAGGCATTGCCAATATCGGCAATGGAGGGAAACAGAAGTTTTCACAGTGCAGCAGCCCTCCTGGAGGCTCTTGGTAGAGTGTTGCTGTGTCCCTCGGGTGAGTTTCTATGCCAATAGTCTGTCATTTAGACTGTTAGTGAATTGTTCCAGAACAGGTCAAGCTATGCACACTTAGCATTATTTTTTACTATTGGGGCAGCCCCCCAAAATGGAACATTTGCTCTGGTCCAGGGACATAGTACAAGAGGAAAAGGAGATAGAGGAAGTGGGGAAGCAAACCAACAGCTAAAATAGCATGGCGAATGATAGTAACGCAATGTTCCAAAAATATTCTCTTGGGTTACACTTTGAATAATGACTGTGTCTGGAAAAAAAGAACTATTAAGGACCATAAGCATTTATCGAAATGATCTCATGCTGAAGAAAAGATAAATAGTTAGATGGGGCTTTGGAGTATTATAGCAACAAATAAAGTCAGACAATATCCATTATAATCTTTTATTTGGGATTGCATGTAATTCATTTGTGTTGGTGTTGCATTTGGGTACTGAGGCTTATATACCCTGAGGTGCATTTTATGAGGGAAATGAATAAATAAGACAATTTTCAATAGATCTAAGAAAAGCTAATCCTTTTCAACTGAAAAGTGCCATGCTTGCCTACAGGGCTTAGTCAATTTGGGTCTCTCTGAAGTAAATGTTTTTTCCCCAGTGAATAAGTGTAACTACCTTCTATTTCAGGTAAAGAATGCAAAGGTGAAATTTGAAGGATGTTGACTGACAGGTTAGAGGAAAATAGGACAGGAAGTATGGAAAGGCAGTTCATGCCTATAGGAGAGGGATAAGCAAAATAATAATAAGAAATATAACAATAATGCTTTGGATTTTTAGACTAGCATTTACAAAATACTTTTTTCACTGGGAGGTAGACTTCTTAAAAATAAGAAATTTGTCTTGATGAATCTTTGGTTCCTCAATCCTTTACATATTGTCTGGCTAATAATAGGAACTTAATAAGTATTAATTTCATGAGTGTACCAAAGAACAGCTGAATGAAAGGATTTACTATTTTAATTTTTGCTATAGTCCCATGAGTTTGGATTTATTTTCTTGATTTATATATGAAGAACTTAAAACAAAGGAGAGCAAATGACTTGTCCAAGATCACATGAGTCAAAAGTAGAGGCAGAATTCCAGACCAAGTTTTCTGTCCTTGACCAGGGTATTTTTACAGTAAGAAAGTTCAGATTCTAGGGTGAAATAGGGCTGGAACAGATTTTGAAATGAAACTGAGATTGGTTTTATAAAGGAAAAGAGAAAAAGGTGTGCTTTGTTTTATTTTTTAAGGTCAATTGCTATATCAGTCAGCAATTACCACAATATTTGTGTGAAGAAACCTCCTTCAAACTCAGTGGCAGATGACAGTATTTATTCTCAGGATAATGGGTCTGTAAGTCAACTAACTGCAGATGTACTAATAAAGGCTAGGATCAGCTGGGTGGCTCTGCTTCAAGTGCGGGTTGAGCTGAGCTTGGATCCTCACTAGGTGTTGGGCTCAGAGTTCTTCCAAGAGTATTAATTCTGGGGCCCAGACAGAAGAACCATCAGCTACCTGGGTGAGTTATTCTCAAGGTGATGATGGAAGAACCTAAGATGAAACCATTCTTGTATGTACACTTCAAGTCTCTGCTTGCATCTCCTCTGCTAATATCCTGGTGATCGATGTGGTAGTCAGAATAGACCCCAAAGATGCCCATGCCCTAATCCCTGGAACTCATGAATATGTTACATTACACATAGCAACAGGGACTTTACAGATATAATTAAGATTATAAACCTTAAAATAGTGAAATTGTCCAGATTACCTGGATGGGTTCAATCTAATCATGTGGGTCTTTAAGAGCAGAGAGCTTTCCTCAGCTGGAGTGAGAGAGACACAACAAAAAGAAAAGGTGGGGAGATTTGAAACATGACAGGAACTCAACCCACCACTGCCAAAGGGGGTAACACGGAAAGCATGAGAAACAATGCAGATGGCCTCTAGGTGCAAACACGGCCCCAGCTGACAGCCAGCAAGGAAATGAAGATCTCATTCTTACACTCACAAAGTACTAAATCTGACCAACAATTTGAATAAGTGTGGAAGCAGACTCATCCCTAGAACTTCCATATTAGAGTCCAGCCCTTCCATAACTCGATTTAGACCTCATGAGACCCAAAGCAGAGGACCCAGTTGAGCCCACTGCACTTCTGACTTACAGAAACTGGGAGATAATAAGTGAAAGTTGTTTTAAGTCAATAACTGTGGTGATTTGTTATGACAGCAATGGAAACCACTACAGCCAATGAAAGTCATGTAGCCAAGACCAAAGTCATCAAGGAAGGCCACTCTCTCTACCATTCTGCTATGGCCGATCTTAAATGTGATATGACAGAACAATGAAAAAGTGGAGCCAATATTTTAAACGTCCCCAATAGAACTGAGGTGGAAGAAGAACATCAGCTATCCAGAGGAAGTTTAGCTAAAATTATCGGGAGGTCAGGAGGTTACTGGGAAAGCCTTTCCTAAGATACAACAGCCCAGAAAGGGAAGATATTTAAATAAATTGTTCAGAGAAGTTGCTGAGTGATTTTTGGAAAAAGCAATCTTAACCTGAAACTGAGGTGGGGACAGCTTATATATTTTCCCAAGAAGCAAGGGACTGTTGGGTGAGAAGTAGAAGTTAACACTTGAGGATTAATATGCTGGGTGGAATCCACAACCAACTAAAGCTCCACTGGTTATTTGCCTTTGTATAGTTTGCCCCTTGAGATTTTCTTATCAATTTATGAGTGTATGATTGTATCTCACAGGGCGGATTCTAAATATTCAAGGCAGAAAACCCAAGAACTGTATATAGTGCATGGCTATGGTCCCAAGATTTATAAATGAGGGTCTTCTCTTTTCTCTTAGATGGCGGTGGCATAAATTAGCATGATAGTGTCTCCCAAGGGCCCAGGGTCATGCTGAAAATGGGTCTTTTAAGGTTTGTAAGGAGAGGATTATTTTTCGCCTCCTTCTATGTTCTGCCTTGCATCTATAATTCTAGCTGGCTGGTGCAGTGAGTCACCTAGCAACCAATGCAAAGCAGCCAGGTCCAGCTCCTTCAAGGAAATGCAGTTAAGCTTCTCTAAGGAAACCTTGTTTGGAGATAACAGCTTGCTACGGCTATGTGGCAGATATCCTATACACAGCTCCATGCTGGGCCACTCACTTTTATCTGGTTTACAAGACCTGGGGGAACTCAAGATAAAGCAACCTATCCCAAGATGAGTCCTCTTTATGTGTTGGGAAAACCTGTGTCTATGTCCACCCCTAAGGAAAATGAGCTCCTGTGTCTGAGAAGCCTTCTTTAGTGGAGGATCTTAAAAGTAATGGCAACAGGTCTCAGGTTCTGAATGGGTGTGAATCTCAGCTGTTCTCCATCCTGTGTGATTTTGGAATAAAGTACTTAATCTCACTAAACCTGATGTTATTAACCCATAAACAAGAATATAATAGTCCTCTCACAGGCAGAGAGCCCCTTCGAGGATCAAATAGTGGCTGTGGTTATCAGGATTCAGGGTCAAGCAAAATGTAATCAGCTGAATTGCAGAAGAAGAGGTTATAGGTTGACATAAAAAGGAGCTTCCCAGAAGAATGAGTTACAAATCTTACCCTGAAAATTTATGGAAATTCCATGAAGGCCTGTGAAATAATCCCGACTAGAACATTATATGATGGATGTTCCTGGCCATTCAAGAATTTATACAGTCAGGTGATTGTTCTCACCTCAAAGTTACCACCTTGGGAATTTCTACACTGATATTGCTTTTGGGTAAACTCTCTTTGGCACCTCATCACAAAAACAATCTTTGGAGAATGTAATATGCTCCCTTGACATCCCTTTATAGAGGACTGTCGTCATCTTTGGAGGGCTGATGTGACTTCAGCACAACCAAAAGTCATCCAGAGCCAATGAGGAGAGGTGACTGCAATGAGAGACAGAATCTTCTATGGCTCAAACACTTGCACTGACATTTGCATTCCAGGGTTCTAGAACACATGAATAGATTAGAAATAAAAAAAGCGTTGCTGTGTATAGGTTTAATACGATTTCAAATCCATTTGTTTACGACTGAAGCAAAATTGTTTTAATCCACTTGTTCATGACAAAGACCAAAAAAAAAGGTTTTGATGTAAGTATGAAGTAAGTTGTGTCGTGATGTCATTGTCTACATCTATTGTCCTTTATAAGCAGTCAGCAGCCCAGCTGCTGAGAGGCTCCGCTGGGGGCTTATTGATAAGAACATGTGGAGAAGCAACTAGGGGAATGGGACATTTAGACTATAAACACTGAAGGGTTTGTGAGAACCATTTGAGAGTTTCATTTGGGTGCTGCTCCTCTTGGCTAACCTAAAAACTCTCCAAAGACTCTAGAGACATTTGCTCCTACCATTGTCAAGACCTCTCTTTAGTTGGTAGTGGTGTTAAACTGTGCAGTGGTCTCAGGAGTGACAATCCCCAGAGCAGCTCAGCCCCCGTCCTCCCTCCGCAACACACATACACACTCTAACGCTGGCATTTTTGCTCCCTACCAACAGAGAAGTTTTGCTTTGGGGCTGGCAGCTGAAAATCAGCTCTAGGTTGGTCACTGTCTCTCCCTAGTGCCTCCTCGTGTAAAAAGTTACACCGCATATTAAATCTGGATTTTATTCATTCAACTCCCCTTGCCTGGAACAATAGTGTGTAGTGTGTGAAGTTCCAGTATACGAGTAAGTCCAAATGCCTGAGAACAAAGAGAACCAATATTGTAAGTTTTAGTCCAAGGGCAGGAGAAGACCAATGCCCCAGCTCAACAGTCAGCCCGGCAATGTTTTCTCTTATTCAACCTTTTTACTCTATTTTGGTCTTCAATAGGCTGGATGAGGGCTGCTCACATTAGGGAGAGCCATCTGCTTTACTCGGTATGCCAATTCAAATGTGAACCTCATCCAAAAACATCCTCACAGACACACCCAGAATAGTATTTGACCAAATGTCTGGACAAATCATGGCCTAATCAAGTTGACACATAAAATTAATCATCACATCCGGCTATTTTCAACCATGACCTGAAGATCTCCTAAGGGACTAGTCCCCATCTGTAGCTCCCTCTTGGGGAGAAAGGACACGGTATATGCAAAGGGGAGACTCTGGCCCCTATTCTGAGTTTAGGCTAAAATCAGTAGATAGGTCACACAGCTGCTACCCTTCCCCACTTCTGTCCCTGGGTGGAAATCCCTGAGAGTTGACCCCAACACTCTTTCCTGACACATATAGGGTCAATCTCTGAATTACTTCTTGCATAGGAGATTTGGAGAAGTTAGCATAGATGATAAAAGCCACTTGCCATCAAGACTCTTAACCAGGTCCAAGTAGCTCAGAAGGCAGATGTTTTATGTGCTGCTTCCTCCCACAGTTTTTAAATGAAAAGAAACATATTTATAATACACTTAAGCATCTAAGTGGTATTTCTGTAGAACCAGAACACCTGCAAAGTTAAAACAATGCCAAAGATCTTTGATTTCAACCTTCTCAGTTCGCAGAAGAGCAAACAGAGTCCTGTAGACAGTCTTTCTATCTCTCTCGCTGTGTCTCTGGCCATTGGGTACCTTAAGCCCTCTTCCAAATGGATGCTTCCTCAGTTCATGAGTCTCAGTGGGAGGAAGGCAAAGTTTGACTCTCAGTATTGATGCTGAAAACTCCAGGCTTTTACATTCTTAGCCTCTCTCAGCAAAGGCAGAGGCATGTAACCAAGGCTCTGCCAATCAAACGTACTTGTCCCACATTTTGAATTAGGAGCTTGTGGTGTAAAGAAGCAGGGAGATTCCAATCTGGTGGTGAGTGGTGGCAGCAATGTTTTCAGAAACTCTAGGTTCGATGTTGCAATGGTGGCATTCTTGTTCAGTTCTGTAGGCACCAATGATGTCTTCTCCTAATTGGCTTTGTCCCATCATTTGGCATGGTCCTAGCTGCTGCCTTTTTGCCTTTTTTTAAATGGCCTTCCTGGTTATACCAAGAACTGCCCCATGCCTTCTCAATAAAATACTTATCTGCCTTAATCAGCCAAAAGCTTTGTTTTTTCACATTGGTTTTGTTTTGTACTTTCTTACAAGCAAGAACCCTGACTGATGTGTGACCCACTGGGGACAAGCAATCAATATGATCTTGTGGCAGAGCTGGGATGGGGCCATGTAACGTCCAGCTCTGTGTGATTTACGTGGGGCACCAATCCTGCTCTTATTATGCCAATGTCATTTCGAGTCCCATTCTCTACCTTCTCCTTGGAAACACCGTACTGTCTACCTGTCTTCTCCATCCCGAGTGAAGGGAAAAAAATAAAATAGAATAGCATATAGTATCAGTTTCACTCAAAATATTGTGCGCAACAGTTTAGGTGCCTGTATTAGTGAGAAATAGGTTAGGCAGCAAGCAACCTAAACCTCATAATATCAACAGCTTCAACAAGTTAAAGCCTATTTCTTTCTTACATGAAATAGAGCGCTACACAGTGGGAGCTAAGGGGCTCCAGGCTGTTAGGGACCCAGGCCCCTTCCCTTTCATTTCTCCTTTTCTCTTAGCACTAGGGGTCCAGCTTATTATATGTTTCTAGTCAATATCTCCTTGTAGACAGATGGCCCACAGAGCCTCAACTGTTTCCAATCCAGCACACCTCCTCCTTTTTTTTTATTTTAAAGAAGTATACTGACTCTTGCTAAAATTCTCCCTCAGGCTGCTATAACAAATAGCATAGACTGGGTAACTGAAACAACAAACATATTTCTCACAGTTCTGGAGGCTGGGAGGGCCACGATCAAGGCCCCTGTCTATGTGGTGTCTGGTGAGAACCTGATCCTGGTTGGCAGGTGATGCCTTCTTGCTGAGCCCTCACATGGCAGAGAGGAAGAACTCTAATCCCTTCTTCTTATAGGGACAATCACCCCATCATGGGGGCTCCAGCCTCATGACCTTATCAAAACCTAATTATCTCTCATATGCCCCCACCTTCTAATATCATCGCTTTGGGCGTTGGGGCCTCAACATATAAATTTTCAAGGGACAGGAATATTCAGGCCATAGCACCACTCAAAGTCAAAATTTTGCGTGGCCACCATTCTCGGTCTATATGGACTAAGAATAAGCTCTCCTGCGAGTTGGGGGATCTGGCCTGAAGCAGCACCACCTGTGTGATTCTGAGCTCCCCCAGCTCCAATGGGGGGTGGGGTGAATGACTGTGGAGAGCCAGTGGCAGCTCTCAGTTCAAGTTCTAAAGCCAAAGGCAAAAACAAATCATCTCTGAGTGGTGTGCAACACAAATATGCCTCTGGGCACAGATGGCAAACATGGGGCACAGATGCCACAGTGCCAGGAAATGGAGGCTTTCATCTTGAACTTTTCCAGCCAAACTTAATATCTGATTCTATAAAATGGTTGCATTGTAAGTTTTAAGTGTGTGATGAATTCAACTCTCTTGGCTTTGGGTCCTCTTGAAATCATCAGAAATTATTCTTTAATCAATATCACAAAAACTCCCAAGTGAAATAGAGGACCTCCTATACTAAAGGAGAGGATTATTTAACATGTCTCAAAGCCAAGATGTCACCTACAAGTAGCTTCACTGAACACCTTCAATACTTTCCTCATTTACCTACTTATCACCAATTCAAACCAGCAGAGGTAAGCAGTAATATTCACATTAGTGACAACTAGTATTTCATAATGGGATATGTTCTCTCTGTCTCACTCCGAGGCAGATATGTGGTAATTACAAAAAGGTCTCTGTGAATAGTTTGATTACTGATGCTTTCCTGTGACTGGAATAGGCCCCTTAACGTTTAATTATCTTCTCCTCCTTCAGATTCTGCAAACAATTCTTTTAAGCTATGGAGCCTCTATGACATCCATTCTTTTCAGGGGGAGGCCTCCCACCTTTCAAATACATGAAGAATGTTCCTTTTCCTTCAACATTGGTCAGTCAAGGTTAGCTTGTAAGAGTGAAATCATCTCAGCAATTACATCTTCCTCAGCCTGAGGAAGGGGTGATGAATAGCCATCATGAGAGCCACAGAAATAACAAAAACTATTTGCAGATCACTTTGACAATTACAAAATGTCTATACATAAACTATTAAAAATTAACAACCTAAATCTCCCAACCCAACTTTGTGTTGGCATTTTGCATCCGGCCAAAATGCCAACCCTGAGAAAATAATGTTTATTGTGTTATTTTTCATTATCAGAAAAAAAAAACCCAAAAATCCTACAGTGGTCCCAGTAACTAAGTCAGCAACTGTTCTCGAAGCCAAAAGGGGAAAATTGCTCTAGATGTGTTTGATAGAAATCAAACTACCCAGAATAATGGACTGAATCGACAAGATTACACAATGGAGATGCTATGAAAATCAAAAGCATTGATTTTTTTGGAGGCAGAGTATGAGCTCCCAATACTGAGTGAGAATACCTAATGCTTCTAGTCAATGGCTGTGAAACAGGCAGCAGGCATGGCGGCAGTATGGTTCAGTGTGGGCTGCTACCGCTGTGTCAAAGCAGGAACTTTGGAAAAGACTGTGGAAGGAGATTTAGCTCCCTTTGGAAAAAGCAAAGCCTGCCTCTCAGATGCTGCTATGCTTGACATGACTCACAGAGCACCTCAACCAGCTTTTAGAACCAACGAAATGCCATAAAATGACTTCTACCCTTTACAACCCAGGGTTCCTAAGTTCGGGTTAGCTCCTGTCAGTGAGAGAAGATGTATTCCATGACATTGACACTTCAGTAACTCCCAAAGCGAGATGAAGCCTGAGGACAAGTTAATTGGCATGAGCCAAAGCTTTTCTGTTTGCATGGCTGGCATCATGGGCAGCTGTCTTGTGGCTCAAGACTGCCCCTCAGCAACTGAGCAAACGCCTGAGAAGGACTACTGGTCCCTCACACTCACCTCGGCTGTAGTGGGGAAGCGAAATGCTGAAGGGGCTGGTTTTTCTCTTTTTTTTCCAGTAACTTAAAGTTTATTATGTTTAATTTACAAATGTTGGAAACAAACCAGAAAGACAAGTTGAGTTCATTTGAAACCACTAAAGTTTCTCTAAAATAATATACACATTGTTCCTTATAACAATTATGAAATTACTGGTTTATCAATTACTATTATTTTACAAACAAAAGTCACTTTTATGGCTAGCATATCAATCTTAGAGATTGTGAATGGCAAAAGAAAACACCATGTGTTTTTTGTCCTACCCTTGGCCTCTGCCTACCTCGCCTGTTTCAATTCTTGCTTCTCCCTTTTCCTTTCACACATTGCTTCAGCCACAATGAAGTTGACTTTTTTCCTGTAAAACACTGTGTTCCTCCCTCCTGTCTCAGAGATTTTGCACATTCTGTCTCACCCCACATTTTGATTGCCCACCTTCCATCCCATCCTCGGGTACCTGCTTGAAACATTATTTTCTCTGCGATTTCATTGCACCTTATACTTCCTTTGTCTTTATCATAAAAATGGAAAATACTTATACAGCACAGGGTCCTGGGCACTGTTCTAAGAATACACACACAACACACATACCGAGGGTACCAAAAACATCTATACACATTTTAAGAGATGTTATCTATGTGTTACTTTTTGAAGTTGAATTGAATTATGGTAGCCATGTGCGGTATGACGTTCCCTCAAAAGATGGCGATAATTAAATGAATGCTAGTGTCACCATGCAAGAGGCAGGAAAAAGAAAATGGCAGAAGCATGGTTATCATTCGAGGAGCACAAGACCATTTTGAAATGGTATTTGAAACTAGAGAACGTTGTGGAAGTACAATGACAATGGAAGCATGAGCATGCAACAGAACCTCCAACATGCCTAATAATGGCACGCATTCGTGATAAGTTTGAGACGCATGGCACTGTGTGTGATGTGCACAAGGGGAGATCCAGGGGGCCTCAAGCAGCAACAAGCCTGGCTTCTTCTGCTGTGGTGTTGGAACAGTTTACAAGCTCACCGCAGAAGTCTACCAAACAATGTTTGCCATAATCAGAAGTATCTGAATGCTAATGGTAATTACTTTGATCACCTCTTGTAATTGCAGAAGTCAAACATGACTTGGATTCATCTTTTGTTATCGGTATATATTGAGTATTATAATTTTAATACAGTTTTTTTCCTTTCTTAAAACGTATATACTTCTTTTTGGCACCCTCTATATATGTACCTATATATGTGTGTATGTATACTCATATATATATCAATCATCCATAATCAGATATAATAACTGTAAAAGCAGATAAAATAAGGACATACAAAATATGATATATGTGGAAAGGATTTTTAAAAGCCTAATAAAATGGAGAAAGAGAAAAAGAGCACCGGCCAAAAGTGCAGGTTCTTTTCAAAAGAAGATATCATGAACTTATGATTTGAGATTTTAAAAATTGCTTTTGATTTTGTAATGTGAAAAATTGTGTAAGATTTGAATTAAAAGATCTTTCATATTTTGTCCAAGTTTAAGATTCTCTATGAAACACAAAATGGCTATGTAGTGATACAGTGTCATATAATACATGTAGAGATTGAATGTATAGTTTTATAAGTAATAAAGTGTTCCAACAACATTGTAAACCATTCTATAACTAAGTTGAAACATTTATGCTCATAGACTCATCAAATATGTGCACACATGCATGTGCAACACACACACACTCATGTTCTCATACTCATGCACGTTTTTTTCCTGAAATATCCAGAGACTAGAAGTTAAGGACATTTGATGAGTATAAAATGGGGAGACACTGGTTAATCTGTTAGTTAACTGACCACTCTTCTTGTGTATGAACATGACCGAATAAAACCTATATTCAAGAAAACACTGATACATAAACAATTGTACTTGGAGAAAAATTTTACAGATGTAAGAGAGGAACAGTGTTATAGTGGTGTTTAGAGAATGGAAGCATGTTTTCAATTACTCTAATCCCCAGTCAGATATTTAAAGAGTGATGTCACCATTGACCAATGAAATGCTACCTCTCCTCTCCTGCTCTAGTCTTTGCCCTGGGTGGGGCCTGAGAGGGCCTTCACTCAACAAGCAGAGCCAAAAGTCAAGGGCAGTAAACAGAGCTCAAGGCCCGTGGTGAAACAAGAGAAACCGCATGGTTTTCAAGTGCTTTTCTAGAAATGGTTAGCTCCATAGTGCATCTCTATACTTAGATTAAGCAAAATGCTCACTCGATAGAAACATTGCTCTTGTTAATGTGTTAGGATTTTTAATGTGCTAAACACAAGCACTGAACTTCCGGGAGTTCTGTATATAAGTCTGATTTTGGATGTACTGGGGGAGCCAAAAAAATGTATGCACATGACTTGCATTCATCTTTTGCTATCGGTGTATATTGAGTATTACCATTTTAATACAGTTTTTTCCTTTCTTAAAATGTGTGTGCATTTTTTGGCACCCTCTGTATAAAGCAAATAGGAAACCCAAGGCTTTTGAATGGATTTAGACCTCTTTGGCAGAAAAATCAATGGGGACGAAAGCCTTTTAAACATACAGATATGGGGTTCCAATCCAGACACACAGAAGCGGAATTCCCAAGCTCCCAGTCACCCACCTACAGGCCAGGCTGGCCAGTTCACCTGACTTTGGTTTTAAAGTTTTCTACAGTTGAGGCAGAATTCTTAGCTGAAAATCACCTCTCTGTCTGACCTTTAGTTACCATTCTCTCTCCCTCATCCAGGAAATCTTTTTATAGATGGCAAGTGTGGAGAGCCACAATTTATAGGATGTTAGGATGGCCTACTTTTCACGCATATTGGCCATTGTTCTCCAGAGCTAATTTGCTTGATCAGGCTGCCCAAGGAGCCCTACTCTGCAGGAGCTATCTAAAGATGGTGGTACCTCTGTGGGAGGTAAGGGAAGTGTAATTTTCTCAAAAAACCCTCCAAATTATGGCTTTGTCATTTGAAATATGTTTTTCTCCCTGGAGTATGGCACTTTGTTTGTAATGCTTGAATATATTCTATTGTCTGCAAATTTCCTTGTGTTTTTTTACTACAACCAACTCCTACATTCAGACATGGATTTTGTGCATTAGAAAGTCATTATGACTAGTTAAATTCAAAGTATTTCCCAAAAGTTACTTGATTAGACATACAGATGAAGTTATGATTCATGTCTATTAAATTATGTATAACATGTAGCACAAAAATTAAAAACATAGACTCTGGACCCAGACATCCTGGGTTCAGTCTTGGCTCTGCCACTTGCTAGTCTGTGACCTTGGACTTAATCTCATGTTACCTCAGTCTTCTCTTCTATGAAAACTACTTTATAGGGATGTTGTGAGCGTTAAGTGAGCTGATATTTGTAAAATGCTTAAAACAGAGCCTGGGCAGTAGTAAGGACCTAATATGGATTAGCTTTTATTACTCTTTTCTTTTTATATGGATAAATGAAGAGTGGCATAAAAAAAAAAAGTTCTCCCTCCCTCCCCTGCATCACCTGCATTTCCTTAAAACAGAACTGCAAATAAAGAACTCAATTCCTCTCCTCTATCTGTAGATTGGAAATGGAGTTCAGCCAACCTTGAGACTGAAACATGGGTAGAGCTGGTGGGATATAAGCCACTTTCACAAGAGCCTGGCTCATGGTTTTGTTTCTATTTGTATTGGGGGAAAGGCAGGGGGAAGGAAAAGACTTCACTCTACAAGGACCCTCTCACTTGGAGAATATTGGAATATTACACATCAGTTACCCATCACAGCTATTTCTTGACGGTGCGCTCAGACAAATGACTTCAAGAGAAATAAGATTTGAAGAAGCCATCTACCTTGAATCAAAGCCAAATCAGAGACATAAATTAGATGCCAAAAGCCAGATAAAACTATTGGTTTCATAGAGAGGAAAAGTTTAGAGGATTATTGAGGACTACAAGTATGATATTACTGTCCAAAACAAAACAAAACCATTATCACAGAGGTTTTTGCTTTTGCAAGCAGCCACAGCTGTATACAATATGTACGTACATGTCTCAGGCTCAGAAACCACACTAAAATCAAGCTAAGAGCCTGGCTTATATCCATCAAAGTTTGGGTAATGTCAAGGTTATGCCAAGTCTCCCAGCCACAGCACAGCCTGCGTGATGGCAGGACTCCTCCGTTCATCTGGTTCTTTATATTGGGTTGTTTGATCACCAGTTGTTTTGGACTCCTGCACACAGACGGTCTGGAAAGCAGAGACAAGGGTTCAAGACACCACTATGTTTGTGGGGGTTTTCTTCTTATTCCTTGCAGTAAGCTGTAATTCTAAGAGCAGGCCACCATACTTTCTAAGCCTCTGTCTTCTAAAGAATTGCACATCTAATGAACGACAATTTGGAGGGTAAAAAATCTGAATAAAAAATAAGGGTGGTACTCATAACTCCACCTTAGTGGGAATTAAGAGGGAGACAAAACCAGAACAAAGAAAATCCAGGCAGTGATATGGGATCCCTGTCCAGGGGCTGTGGATTTGGAACAAAGGGAAACCTTCAATTATCTCTAAGCAAATTCTCTCTTTGAAATGAACTTAGGACTTTTCCTTTGGCTGCAGTAACGAAGAAAGAAAAAATATTTTACTGTGGAATTGTGTGTGAATAGACAGTGCAGCTGATGGAGACTTTAAATTTGAACTAACACAATAACACGTGTATACTGATTATATAAATGTTCTGTCTAGATTCGCCATGTGCCTTTCCACATAAATGATGTCTGTGCAAGTGGCAGGAAAAATGGTCTAATCTGACAGATTTTTTTAATTGGAGGAAAGTGACTGCCGAAGAAATTGAGATATTGGAGCCAAGGAGAAAGATGTGAAATAGATCCTTCCCTTATGACCTTCAGAGGAAACCAACCCTGCTGGCATTTGGATCTTGAACTTCCAGCCTCCAGAACTATGAGAAAATAAATGTCTGCTGTCTGAGCTGCTCAGCCTGCAGTGTTTTGCTATAGCAGCCTGAGCAAACTAATACAAATGCTCAGTATGTGTTTGCTATAGAGAGGCGAGAAGGGCGGGGAGGGAAAAACGAACGTGTACATGGGACATGACAGAAGAATTGACACAGTTACAGCTTCCCCCTTGAGTTGACCTTAAACCACCTCAAGTAGCTCCATCTTTCTGTCACCAGGGCAGTGTCATTGGATTATCTTCTTAAGTCAGTGAGGAAATTCTGGGAAGAATTGCAGCTATTTGCAGACAAAGGAAAAGCCAAGCGTCCTCATCAGTATCAATTTATAGACTCGTTTTAGAAGGAGGCTGAGCTTCAAATCATACCGCACGTAACTCACAAAACACACGTCCTCACTCGCCCCAAGGCTATTGGCTATTTGTAAGTATAAATCAATAGTGTGTTTCAAAATGCCATGTTGCTTGTATTGATGTCTTGATTTCTCCAGCCCAAAGAAACTTGGTGTCCAGAATAAAATAAAACAAGCTGGGACAGTGTGTGTCAGCATCCATTCCTAGGTCCCTTATCAATGCAATCACTAAACAATATGTTCTAGTAAGTCATTTACGTTGGGTGATGTATGCAAACAAGGAATTCCTTATTGCAGACCCAGCCTGCTAACACGTGTCATCCTCCAGTTAGGTCCAGGAGGCTGAGTGAAACAGGGCTCAGAGCTCTACCCTTTGGTGTGCCATCTCAACAGCAACAAAAGCAGAATTCCAGAGATCTAATGGTGTATTGCTGCCAATATCTGGATCTTTTATTGCTAAGTGTTTGCTTTCCTTTGCTTGGGGCATAGTTTTAAATCACACAGTACAGCTTATGTTTAGGAGAAACCAGATGATAACTCTATATCCTGAGGTCAGACCCCAACAGCCCCTCCGTTAGCACTCGACTGCTGTGGGCTATGCATGTGATATTTCAAGTACTTCATTAGTCTGGGGCCGCGCGCCCTGGGGCTTCTGTCTAACACAGGGTATTATGGGTGCTTTTCAAATGTTCAGTTGTTTTAAATCGTTGTTATTAAGTTCAGGCAAGCTGTGTAAGAAAGAGAAGCCTAGGATTTTAGGAGGTACCTTTGAAATCTTCCAGTCCAGGGATGGCAAATTTATTTTACTTCAATTGTTAACCCTCCTCAATTGGTTGTGGTTACCTAGAGCATGATACTGAAAATGTTCCAAGGCCAAGTGTGGGCTCAACAGGAAACAGTGCCAAGACTGATGTTAATGTCTGCCGTGAGCACAGACTGGGGAGTGGTAGGAAGACACGCTAACTCTTTTCTATCTCGAAGTCTAATCTTTTCTTCTGAAAGATGAGGAAATTGAGCTCCAAGAACATTAAATGATATCCTTAAGGTCACATAATCAGTTAGCAAAAAATCAAAAATCAAAATCAATATATCCTGACCCCCTTTCTACCACACTATTGAAACAATCTTAGCAGCATGAATATACTCGTAACTTAACTGTGTTCTTCATTCTCTAATGAATCCAAAAAATAGTACTAAAAGCCTCGCTTCCTTAACACACATTTATCCATTTTTTTCCCCTCAAGGGCATGTTTACTTTGCATTTACTTAGAGTTTTCTCCTGGGACTCCTTTCATGTTAGAAATTCTGAGATAAAGGTTGCCTCTCAGTACTATTTACTCATCCATAATTGGGGAGAGTGATACCCAAAATCTATAAGTTAAATTTTAAGTCTCTAAAGCTCTTTGGGTTTTTTAGAAAAGCAACTAAAAAATGAAAGTTTCTTTTGTTAGCAATAGGCCAAATACAGATAAGAAAATATTGATGTGTACATGTAAACGTAAAATATTCTGCACTTGAATTGAGCAAACTACAGGGGAAATTTTTTTTTGAAAAAAGGTAAAAATGATTGTGAACCTTTGTGAAGGAATGAAAGCAAGGAGTTAAATTCTAATTCCTTGTAGCAATTATTTTTTTCCCCGCTGGGAAGGACATTAAGAACTTTGTATTGCAATGCCATCTATTTTTTATTGCGGCGATGAACAAGTACATCTTTCCAAACTGCCATTATTCATCACTTTTAAATAAGAATAGATGAGTTTGAAAAGATATGAAGATTCATTAGTCCCAACTCTAAATATTGCAGGTGAAATTATTTCCATCCACTACAGGCTACTGTAGGCTCAGGGAAGAGTCACAATACCCTTGAAAATTACGTTTCCAAAGAATATGGCCCCTGTTTGGACAAACGCAAAGGCCACAAGACACAGACCCCTGGTCATTAACACAAACCCTCATGCATCCGGCCAGATGAAGAATAACATTTGATATTAGGAAGGAGTCCTTTCTGTATCTTAAGAATATCCAAACAAACTTGGGGAGGGGAAGGTTGATATTGATATGGCATTTCAAAGAAGTTGTATAGTTGGAAGAAAAAAGTATTAAGATCCACTTCCTTCCAATTGCATTACCTGAGTAGATCTACTCCAGAAGACAATAACTGGGGCAGTATCTACTCTTGGGGAAAAGCCTGAGGAGCCATGAATTCTACTGAGCACCAATCTGACCTGCACTGTGATTAGTGATTTACACTAATTACCATGTTACTTGTCACGACACTCCAAAAAGATAGATATCATGATCTGCACTTACAAATGGAGGTGTAGAAACACCGAGGGCTTAAGTGGATTGAGGTAGTTCAGTGCCCTGGAAGCCAGGCTAGAACAGTCCCTTGGCTCCTTTCCACTAGGCCAACCTGAAGACAGTCCTATGTCATATTCGGTGACCATGTCATACCTCTCAACATTATAATTTTTTCAAAGGTCTTCTTTCAAAACAACCATCCCTCTACTCCTGCATTGTCATCTGGTTTATCTACCCGTTGCATGCACAACCCCTAAATGTGAATACCTAAGTCTCCCATACATAGGAAGGGCTAGTTCTGCACACTTTCTTGGGGTGGTATGGTAAGCTTGCCTAAAATTTAAACAGAGAATAAGACATGATGGGGGGAGGGATTGCCATGCCTAATTTACATTTGTTTCAACTTGCAGTTCACTAGGCTTTGTTACTTATATGACTGAGGACAGAACTATGTCTTGCAGCCTGAACCCCCTATGGCATCTAGCCCAGTGCCTTGCACATAATAGGTGCTCAATACTTATTAGTAGAATGACTGATTGAATGAATGAATGAATGAATGGATAACAGCTCACTGATGGGGTGTCCTCAGCTGCCAATCTGTTCCTCCTTTTTCACTCAACTTCTAGCACCGAATCACTTACCAAACAAAAGTTCAATGTCCCTCTTTCTACTGTTCACCTGATGTGCCCTCCACTGTGTCACCCTCTGTTGACTTGCCACAATGTAATGAGGACCCAAGGAGAATGACTCAGCTCAGTATCACGTCTAGATCTTCCATGACCTTTTCTCCTTCATCATTTGCTCATTGCCAGTCTGAGTGACTCAGCTCCTGGCTTAATGGAAGTGATGTTTATAGTGTATATAACATCATATGTGTAAATATACCTTTATATAAAACAAATTTTATGTAAAATGTATTTTTATGTAAAGTGAATTTTTAAAAACTATCGCACAGCCACTATCTCATTTGATCAAGACAGCTCCTCTGGAGCCAGCAAGATGCACATTTGAGTCTTATCTTACAGGGTATAAAGGTGACTTAACCAAGGTCACATCACTAGTTAAGCTAGTTAGTGTCAGACACACATCCTTTGTTCTTTTCACTGGACCACCAGTCTCTTCTTCAATTGGT
>NW_017731448.1:2196116-2199045 GCF_001890085.2 Hipposideros armiger | reverse complement strand
TGTCTTCTCCGTTACTGGAATTCACACACCCGTCCCATCTAGCCCACAATAGGTGTTCAGTAAATATTTTTGAATGAATGAAAGCATGATTCTGTATCTAGCTCCTCCCTTCTCCCCCCTGCCCCAGGATGTCTGGAGTACAGATGATTGGGAAACAAAAAGTCTGGACTGTGGAATCAATGGCAACACCAGGTATGTTGAGAGGGACGTCTGAGAGACTAGGGCTGTGTGAGAGCTCCCCTAGAGGGACTAGTGTGAAAAGCATGTCACAAAGGAGCCCTTTTCCAGGGCCTCTGATCAGATAAAGCAGTTCTTTGGGAATGGTCATAAACATTATGGTCAGTGGCGGGGGCCGGGGGGAGATGAGTGCTCAGTAAAGATGGCACCGTCTTTTGCCAGTCTTGGTCTGAGGGCGCTCTAGGTCATGACTTTCATAGGGAACCTAGGACAGAGTAAGAAGCACCTTCTTCACAGCTGTAAGGACCACACTGACCACCAGAAGGCAAGACCAGATGGGCTTGGTCCAGCTGCTTGGGCTGCTGACCCTCACTGGCTGTGTAACAGAGGCTTGCTCCTTCAGGTCAAATTCTAGCCAACCCACAGGGAAATTTCCCCTCCCAGGCTCCTTCCACGGGTGTGACCCTAGGTGGCAGTCACTCATTGCTAGTTAGGATGAATAAAAGGGGACACTGGGAAGGTTCAAGTCTGACATCATGGTATGAAATGGGGCGTGTTGAGCCGCATGAGCCTCGGGTTTGGTACTTTGACAAGCTGGTGGAGCTTTATGTTCACAGCTCTTGGGCCTACTGCATGGGGATGATTTGGGCTTGAAGGAGTCCCCTTTCACTCTAAGAAGCAGCTAAGAAATCCCTGCAGGCCCAGCCCAAGCCTAGGATGGGCTAACTCAGAGTTCCCAGAAGGCAGCAGGGTGGTTTTGTATCAGTTGCAAATGATCTGTGAGACTTGGATGGCAAACCACTGATGTAGAGAGGGGTTTTCTTTGTTCTGAACTGGATTACACAGGCAGAGCACATTTCTTTCTCCTTACAAAAGGCATGTGTGCCCCAACTGCAGAGCGCCCATCACTAAGATGAGGGCGGGGCAGGGGATGGACAGAGAAGGGATACAATGTTTCCAGGTAGGTTAACATTCAGGTGAGCTTATACCAGAGACAACTGTGCTCGAATTTTTGCTCCGAGGGCCCACTCTGCATTGACAACAGTTTCCTCATCTCTGTTATCTGACACCCCACTCCCCTTGGTGCCACCAATCTGACCTGGGATAACTTTTCTTTACAAAATGAATCTTAATGTCCACCCCATACGTTCAGCACAGATCAGCCATTGCCTGTTAAATCTTTAAACTTCTCAAAAATGAGAAACATAGAAAATGAGCATGGTAGCAGTATGTCAGATATGCATCCAGAACCAATCTTTGATTTCTGGTAGAAATAAATTAAACACANTGAAGAGTCCATTGCCAAAAACAGCCTGAGAACAATCACACAGTCAGCATGGGTGGGGCACCCAGGTAAGCAGCTGCTGGCCCAGGTGCTCCATTTGGAGAGGTGAAGGAGTTTGTCCAGGAAGGGGTGATGAGTGAAAGGATGTGTAGCTGGAGGAAGAGGACAGATGACGCAGAGGCAAGGGCCGAGGGACATCCAACTGTTGAGTCCAGTAGGTGCTAAAGTGCTGTCTGCACCTGTGGGAACCATTTGGGTCCCAAAAACATGCATTTAGGCCTTGTTTTTTTTTTTATTTAATTTACCTTTTAATTGATTTAAAATTATTTTCTCCTGAATCCATTTCTCTGTGTGTCAGGAGGTTAAGCTGAGACAAAATTACCACTTCTAAGTTCTGGGACACTGGGGAAAGTTTTTCATTTCTGTGAGGCTACTATTTCCACTTTTGTGAAATAGAGAGACTTCAGCCTGCCACATAGCACTGTTGTGAGACAGAATGACATGACCTATGTGAGGCATCTAGGACAATGCTTGGCAGGGAGCAGCTGCTTAGTAATTTATTTTCTGGCTGGGTTTTCATGTGCTTCTGTCCCTTATACCAAACATTCACATTTACGGCAAAGGTCTTGACTCCTAAAGCCCAAGTATTTTGAAAACACTCTTGTCATCATTTCTTCAGTCTGAAGACAGAATACATTAGATAAATATTGGGTTGTCAGAAAAGTCATGATGATAAATAGATAGATGATAGATAGATCGATAGATAGATAGATAGATAGATAGAAGATAGATGATAGGGACTTATTTTAAGGAATTGGTGACAACAGTTTATAGGATTTATGCCCGTGGATGAAACTGGCTCAGTTCTTCCCATCCAGACCTCTGGAAAAGAGTTTCATTCCCAAACTTTCCAAGAACCCCTTTTTAACCATAAAACATTTCATGCCCCTCTCCCTGATTATAATTGTAGCTAACATTTTAGAAGACCTATCATGTGCCAAGCCCCATTTAAGTGCTTTCTGTGTATTGATTCCATTAATATTCATCCCAGCACTATGAGGTAAATAGCATCATGCTGTTTTACAAGTGAGAAAAGACACGGGGAAGTTAAAGCAGCTTGCCCAAAGTCACAGCCCCACCTGTAAGGCGGAGCTGAGTTGTGACCCAGGAGATGAGGCTCCACAGTTTCTGCCCTTAACATCCATGCCGCATTTCCTCCTGATTGTACGTGTGCTTTTGCTAAAGGAGTCACATAGGGACAGAAGGATTCCCTACATCCAGTATCACTTTTAACAACTTCATACAGCTGAGAAAATAATATGTCTGAGGCATCATGTATTCAGTCCGTAGGCAGCTCTTGAAGCAGCACATGGGCGTGGGGACTTGTTACTACAGCGTCCTTTGCCTTGGCAGCGCACAGTCAGGCCCCCTCCCCTATGACCCCACAGTTCCCAAGCTTCCTGATCC
>NW_017731448.1:2193174-2194221 GCF_001890085.2 Hipposideros armiger | reverse complement strand
AAGCTTGGGGTTATGGATAGTGAAAGCCACTCAAAGGGAGGAAACCATTTTTTTCTGGTGTTTTGGAAAATCACTTCGAATACTGTCTGGTCCATTATTTATATCCTGAAGTTTGCAAAAGACCCAAAATTATTTCTGATAAACCTCCAGGAAACCCAATCTGAAGGGGTCTTACATGTCCAAAGTGGGAAGAGGGAGTGTGTTTGGCTAATTACTAAAGAATGGGTCTTCTGTTCCTAGCCAGCATGGACAGACATGTTTTCTTCTGCCCCAAGTTATAAAATGCACACCACTGAGCAACGCTCTGGATTCCGTCAGCTGAGGCTGGTGTGATGCCCAGATAGCCCATTTGATTATCAGTCATTTTATTTGTACCTCCTGCTGCTAACTGCTTTTCCTTTGGGTGACCTTACCGTTACTTTATTTAGAAAAGAAATGAACTGCTAGGTTCATGCAAGCTAGGGGCAAATGCAGGGAAGTATAAGGCCAGAAGAAACAGTTAGATGTAATATAAAGGAATCTTTTGTGGGAATTCTTACTCCATAATGTTGGAATACCACTTTCCCCCACTTACTGGCCAGGGGTGAGATGGGAGAATTATTTTAATCTTAACTCTGTTTAGGATATTGGAGTGTTCCAAAGAGAAGGAGAGTTTTGCTGAACATTTTAAACAATTGATTCCAGATGGATTTTCTTTGTATCATTTTCGGAATTGTTTCTCTAAATGAGCTCTAAAGATAGAGTGTACATATTCACCGAAGACTGAAGGATGCTGAAATATTAAGCAACTAGGATGGCAAATCTAGGTTCATTCAGGTGTCACTTTGGGCACATGGCTTCAATTCTTTTTTTTTTTTTTCCTTGATGCTTCCATGATACATCTGAGACAGTAACCCTGGCAGGGTAGGGATCACAGGATGAATCTGCAGGATCTGCTCAGGTGCATACTTTGAGGGTATTTTGCAGTAATAAAAATGACTTTTATTTCAAATTAGCTTTAGGAGTAATTGTAATGAGAATTGTAGTGTGTGTGTGTGTGTGTGTGTG
>NW_017731448.1:2180038-2193040 GCF_001890085.2 Hipposideros armiger | reverse complement strand
CAGTGAAGAAGCCAAGATTAAAAACCAGGGTCCGATTCCCACACATGTTCTACTTCTAAACACTATCATCAAGTAATCACCATGCAAAGGTGAGAGTCAAGACAATCGGTGCAGCCCCAGAGCTGCTCAAACAGAATTAATTCCAGTTGTAAACTTCCAGCAGGGCCATAACACTACATCAGGTGAGCATCAGCCCTGAATCGATGTCCCAGAGACTCTGTTTTCTTGCTACGCCTGCAGCCAGTGCATGCATTGTCTTGCCCTGCGCCATCAGACATAGATATCTTGGCCGCAACAGGTCAAATCAGAGATTGACTCCTCCACTAAAAGCCAAATGACATATGTGGATCCCAGTGGCTTACGAGGTGGCCAAGTGCCAGATAAGTGTGCTCCTTTTTGGATGAAGGCCAGCCAAGTCCTCTGTCTGGAAGAGGTGAATGAGTGATACAAGTAGAAGGAAGAAATACAGGCAGGGCAGCCACAGAGAGAACCCAAGAGTAGAAAGAGAAGCAGCTAGAAAAGAAGCTTGAGTTTTGAGAATGGCAAACGCACTAGAGAAGGAACCAACGGATGCTGTCGACGAGAGGACTAGAGGGAACCGGAGCTCCTGAGGACCTGGAATGATGCTTCAGTTCCAGTGACACCTGCTGTGGGAGATTCCGGCTGGCTTCCCCACTCTCCCCACTTCACCAAGTGCTCCTTGCTAGATCCCCATCACCTGAGGTATTTCAAGCGTGTCTCTCCTCCTTGTGACCCAAAGTAATTATAGTAACTATAATAATCAAACGATTACTATATGCTAAGTGTTTTAAGTAGATTTCATGTTTTAATTATTTAAACAATACTAAGAAAAAGAAGAAAAAGAAAAAACTGAAAAAAGAAAAAAAAATTTTAATAAAGAAAAAACAAAATAAAAAATACTATGAAATAAGTATTGTAATTATGATATCCACTTTACAGATAAGTAAACTGAGGCAAAAGAGGGTCAAGTACAATGGAAGCCTTTGTGCGGAATGCAATCAGTACTAGCAATTAGCCAGTTAATTGAAAATGCAAATTGAAACAAGGAATTGTTAAAAACTGACTCCTGTACACCTTAAACATTTTATTTTCTTTTAAACATATGAGTATAAATGTATATCAATTTCACAAGGCTTTTCCTTTTGGTAGAAATTGCTAATTTGAATTCAGCACTGTTTTTCTGGCAGAAACCACACTCATAACATATGCTCAACATTTTCTAGTTTCAGTTTCTTTGATGCAAAATAAACCTGAAGATATGTGTGAAGCAATTCAATGCAGAATCCCTCTAGACTTCATTTTACTTTTTATAATCTTTTATAGTTATTCTTCCAACATCCAACTGGCATGGCTCATTTTTACCCATTCCTTCCAAAGCATCCAGTCTAGTTTTCATGGGGGGAGTGAGAGGTTGGTGGGGGGGGGAGAAGCACCTTTTTTTTACACTCAGATTTCATCATTAGTTATCATAGTTAATTAGATTATATAATGACAACTGGTATTAAGAGATTTGAGAAATAACTCAGGCAAATCTCCTGGTAGGAGAAGTGTATGGGTCTATTAGAGAGGGTTCTATAGTCTAAGATCATCAAAACTACATGTATCATCTCACATGCTCATCTAGGATTTATGTCCCCTCCCCTTAAAGCTAGAGGGTACTTGGTGATCACCTCAGCAGACTATGGTGAAAATGATGCTTTGTGAATTCCAAGCTTAAGTCATAGAATGCCACTGCTCCTGAGAGCCCAGCCATGTGCTACAGAAAACACCGAGCCACACGGAGGAGAACCAGGACCCGAGCCCGCCCAGAGCCCAGAGCCCTGACAGAGCTCCCAGCTGACACCAGCACCAACTTGCCAGCCATGTGAATGAATGATCTTGAAAGCAGATCCTCTAGTCCTCATCAAGCCACTTTACCTTACACCATATGGACTGGAGATGAGCCGCCCCTGCTGAGCAGCACTTCCCAATTACAGATTAGGGAGCAAAGTAGAAGATAGTTATTTTAAGCTACTAAATTGGGATGTTTTGTTATGCAGCAGTAAAAAACTGGAATGAGGGCTTTGGGTGTCACTGGTATATCTCACAGAGGGAATGGAGGACATAGGTCAACCAGTGGGTCTGTGAAGTAAACTTTCCCTGTAGCTTCTCAAAGATTATGCAACATTAAAAGATAAAGCCTAGTTTTGAACTCAAAAGTCTACTTTAGAATTATAGTACTATAGCCCTGAAAAAAGTTTGAGAAGCCCTTACTAAGCCATACATAGCAGTTGATGACACATGATAATTTGGTTTGATTTCTTAACTCCATTCTTACAGAGAAGCTCTTCATATTAGTACTGGGTGTCCAATACTTGAAAGTTAAAAATGAAGTTAAAAACTGGTAAATAAAGTAAGTTTTATCAACTTCACTTTAAAAATACCTTCTTGAAATCTAAATGTCCAGGTCTGAGCTCTTGGACCCTATGACATTCCCTTCTCTTCCTTCCCCTGGATCTTCTCCTCACTACAAGGGCTTTGGTCACGTGTGTGTAACCTACAACCCTTACATCCAAGCTTCACGCTCACACCCTGTTGCTCCGTCAGCTGCCTCTTGGCCAGCACCAGGTTCTAGGAACGGCCACGCTGGATAACAGTCAGCCCCTGGAGAATGAACCCAGGGAAGAGGTCCAGGTGGGCTCAGGAAGTGGGCTTGAGCCATTTGGGTAGACAATCCTGGGATCCTAGTGCCTAGAGCATGGTGTAAGCGGAGAGGTGGGTGCCGGATGGACTCCTGGCACACAGTCTCCTTGTGCCATGGGGAGGCGTGCAGCTGGAGGGAGCTAGAGCAGCACTCTGTACAGCGAGGGACCCATGGCGGCCGGGCTCCTCTTTTCAACTCTAAGGACAGTACTGACCCCACCTCCCACTTGGTGTTTCTCTCCAAACTCTCACCCCAACCACCCTTCATGGTGTCTGGCACATGATTGATGGTAGGTGAATATTTACTGAATCAAGTAGACTTAATCCCGAAGGCAAGTTTTACATTTTCAGTCTTGGGTGCTGCTGAGATTTCAGACTGTCAGCCCTGAGTGAGGTCACAAAGCTGGGATAGGAGCCAGGCTTGCACACACCTCTGAGCACAGCTAGAATTGATTTTAAGTGACTCCAAAGAGAAAGCATGATAGATGAGAATTAGATTTGGCTTGCTTTTGACACAAAGCAAGCACCAGACATCTGAGAAGGAAACCTTGAGCACTGACTGTCTCAACCTTTCGTCCTGACAACGACATTTTCCACTGACACTGACAAACTGCTGTCACCTCTGCCCCACACCCATGCCCTGCTGAGACTGTCCATCTCCCTACCTAGTACACATATTCTTCTGGTAATGATAACCCAGTAAAGTGGAAATCATGGGAGCTGAGGGTCACTTTGCTGCTCTGTAGAATGTTGCAACTGTGCATTTAGAAGATTAATTTAAAAAGCATGACTCGTCCTAATTATATTTTCAGAGCAGCCTCTGCGGAACCATAGAACCTTCCATGTCTGACACCAGTAATGTAGTAGCATGCTGTTATTTACCAGATTTATAAGTCACAGTCTTTCTAAACCTGTGTGTGTCGCAAACCGAAATCCATTACTGTTTTAGTGTTGTTTCGAAGCACATCCTCTGCCATGCCCAGAAAAATCATTACCAATGGAAGTAGCTGTTTTAGTTCATCAGAGCTATGTGCTTTAATACTATTTTAGTCCAAACCTAAAGGACTTGAGTCATACGATTCTATAAAAAAGGAAGTTTGACTGTCATTTTGATTACATTTAGTTCTACTAGACTCAAAAAAAGACCAATGTAAGTTATACCCAAGGGTATTTTAAGAAAAAGTGAAAAGAAGAGTAAAAGAAAATTTCCCTCCTGCAATTCTGTCAATACATTTATTTTTATTTGGAAATAAATTCTTCATAAACATGGCTATGTGAAGATTTCTAATGGAACAGAGACATAACTCTCCCCAGGTGTAATTCAAAAGTGCACTTAGAACTCTGTTTCCTGTAAGGCTATCACCTCTAAGGCCAGCACAAAGATTAAACCTGTGAGAAATGAATGTCCACTCCCTCCCTGAATGCTCTTGTGACATTTAAAAGGTCCCTCAGCTTCAGGAAATCCATCTTTGCCTAAACTCATGATTGTTGCTCGGGGCATAGAGGTAGACAAAGAATTATATAAATTGATGTTTTAAATAGTACTTTTGTCTTTAGAGATTTTGAGAGTTTTGTGAATTTGAGAGAAAAGAAAGTAAACTATGGGGAAGTGATTTATTAATTGTCACTATTAATTCATTGTTTTCCCCCCCTCTATGTCCATGGAAAACTAAAATGTAAGAAAATAATTATCCTTCCCCCATTCCCAAGGCTGTGTTTGCATCTTTTTCTTGTTGTGGACAGTTTTTTTGTTTTGTTTTGTTTTTTGTCTTTATTATTATTATTATTATTATTATTATTATTATTAATTATTGAACAGCCATGGCCATTGGTTACACCTTGCTTTCATGCTACAATGGCATAGTTGACTCTTTTAAGGAGGGCGCAGTTCACAGTGGCCCATGAGGAGATCGAACCAGCAAACTTGGTGTTATCAGCACCACACTCTAACCAACTGAGCTAACCGGTCACCCCCAATTATTATTATTATTATTACTTTCCCTGAGGAGGATTATACTGGGTCCTGGAAGAGATGGGAGGTAAGAGATGTTCCCCTTCAAATATGTCCCCTTCAAATATGTCCAAATTCTAATCCCTGAAACCAGTGATTTTTTTACCTTATGTGACACAGGGGCATCACAAGGCAAACATTTTCAGAGTGAATAAAAAGCAGGACTCGATGATATCCTATTTACAAGAGACGAACTCTGAGTATAAAAACACAATAAATTTAAAAGTAAAAGGATGACAAAATGTGTACCATTGCAGATGATAACTATAAAAAAGCTGGTATGGCAAAATGAATATCGACCAAATAAATTTCCATACCAGAGATAAGGAAGAACATTTCATAATGGATACAGGTCCATTTACCTAAGAAACATAATGATCCTATATATACACCTAAAAGCAGAGCTTCACTTCACATGAAACTAATACTTACAAGCTAAGCATAACAACAGACAAATCCACAATCATAGTGAACTAATTGATAAAGACGTGTAATTTTAAAAAAATCTGTAAGGATACAGATTTGCACAATACTGACCAGTTTGTCATAATATAAATTTATAGACCACCACACCCAACAATTGCCAAGAGCATTTTTTTAAAGAAGCCATAAAAAAGACATGAAGCGTAGTACATTAAACATGGCCACAAATTAACTGTCCCTTCTCCCGTCAAAAGGTACAATCTATTTTCCACCTCTTATCTGAGCTGGTCTCATGACCTACTTTGGCCAACACAGTAGGGCAGAATCAATGTTATACTACTTATGAGTCAAGGCCTTTGTCCCCACCCTTTGAAAATGCTGCTGCCACTATGCAAGGAAGCTAAAGGTAACTTCAGAGAGTTTGAAAAATCACATGGAGAGAGGCCCAGCGAAGCCAATGTCCCAGGTGGGCCCAGCCGCCAGCAAACACTCCAGCTAAATGCAGCCTCATGAATGAGAGCACAAGAACCATCCAGACAACCAACAGAATTATGACAAATAATAAATTGTTTTTAAGCACTAATTTGTGGGAAGCTTGTTATGAAGTAATATACCTCTGATACACTGAGGAAAGCCATCTACTTGCCCATGAAATCATCTCAACAGCTTTCAGGAGATTTAAATCATACAAAGTATCCTCTTGACCACAATGAGTTAAATTGTAAGTATTATAAGTCACTAACAAAAAGATACCTAGAAAGTCTACACATATTTTGAAATTAAGCCCATAAATAATTTATAGGTCAAAGAAAAAAAATCACAAGGAAATTATAAAATATTCTGAACAGAATGTTAAGGAAAATAGTATAACAAGATGTATAGGATGCAGTTAAGACAGCAATTAGTTGGAAATTGATAGTTTTAAACTTTTCCCTTAGAAAAGAATACAGGTTTAAAATTCATTGATTCAAGCTTCCAGCTTAAGAAGCTAGACAAAGAAGAAAAAAATTAAACCCAAATTTCATGAATGAAAAAAATAATACTGTTAATATTGGCAGATACAGACCTGATCATATTTGTAGAGAATGCCTGATCAATAACAACAAAAACCTATCAGAATAATGAGGAAATTTAGCAAGGTCTCAGGATACAAGGTCTACATAGAAAAATCACTACATTCCTACATACTAGCAACAAACAATTAGAAATATAAATTAAAATAAAACTCCATCTACAAAAACATAAAAATATACTTAGCAATGATTTTAGCAAAAGATGTAAAGGACCTCCATGCTTAAAACTAAAATATTGTTGAGACAAATTACTGAACTCCTAAATAAATGATCATGTGTTAAAAGACACTATTGTTACAATGTCTATTTGCCTCAAGTTCATCTATAAGCTGATTTTAAAAAATGTGCATGGAAATGCAATGATTCCACAATAGCCAAATCAATTTTGGAAAAAAAAAAAGACAAAGTTGGAGACTTTGATTATACCAAAAGTTCTTAAGACATACAGTATACACTAAACTATAACCAAGAGTTCTACACCTAGCTATGTTTATCCAAGAGAAATATTTTAAAACACATGTTTACAGAAAGATTTGTGCAAGAAAGTTCATAGCCATTTTCTTTATAATAGCCCTAAACAAACTGGAAGCAGCCTAAATGTCCATCAAAGGAGAATGGATAAACAAACTTCCTTATTCATGTACTAGAATACTACTCAACAATAGAAGATGGCACAGTAGGTAAACTCTGTGCTTACCTTCTCTTATTACCACATCAAAATTACAACTAAACTACAAAACAACCATCACCGAGAACCTCCTGAAATCTTGCTGAACCAAAGACCTACACTGGGGACATGCAGAGGATGCCACCTCAAGATTGGTGGGAGGGGCAGAGACGCAGAACTGATTTGTCTCACACCCACGTGTGACTATTACAAATCAGGAGTGCTATTTCAGCTGTAAAGGTTCCCCCCACTCCCTGTAGGAGCGAGGGCTCCCAGCCCCACCCCAGCCCGGGGTTTCAGTGCCAGGGAGAGAAGTCCCCATAACTTCTGGTTGTGAAAACCAGTGGCGATGGTGACTGAATGAGACTGAAGGCGGCTGCATTCCCAGGTGCTCCTCTTAAATGGACCTCACACGAGCTTACTTACCGTCCGAATCACTGGTTCTGAGCACAAGTGCCAGGCAGCAGCTGGAAAGGCAGCAGGGACATATGGTGGAGAAACAAGTTGTCTGGCTTGAGATGGGGACCAGAGGGACAGCTTTTTCCTGGACGGAGGAACTGGCAGAGGCCATTGCTTCTTTGTTGAGCCCTCCCTCCTCCCAGCATGAGAACACAGGTGGCCACCATATCTGAGTCTCCTACAATCATTTGCTATATGCCCAAGTGATTCAAGACGCCGCCTAACCCAACTTTCAGGCACACCCAAGCCGTTTCCAGTGGCTTTTCCTTCCAAACTGCCTGCCTCAGCTCATGCTGCAGATTTTACTCAAACCTTTGAGGGTCTCTCAAAGGTTTGCCAAGCCCAGGCAAGCAGCATCTGGCTTGAGCATGTCCTGTACCTCTGGCTGAACAGTCCTAAGCCCAGCATGAGTGACAAACAGCCTTAGTTCACAGCTTGGCCTCTCGAGGCACTTCCAATCATGGCACAGGCAGCATCCATCTGTGGATATCTTTTTTTTTTTTAATTGGGGAATTGGGGGAAGGGGAACAGACAAGTTGCTCTCCTTCTGTTCTTCAGTCTAGTTGTGGAGGATGTTGCTTCACTGGCCCAAGTTGGCACCATCATTGCGCTCTTCCCGGGCGAGGCAGATCAGTCGCCGGCTTCTGGACGGCTGTTCATGGCGGCTGCTGGCCGCTCACGCTGGCTGCTGGCTACACACGGTAGCCCATGGCAACCCACTGCAGCAGTAGCTGCAGCCTACGCCATCGCCGGTGACTCACGGCAGCCCAGCTCCAGGTTGAGTTGTTGTTCAGCATCTTAGCTGTGGAGGGCAGTGTCACTGGCCCTCACATGTGGGATCCGAACCGGGGCCCTCTGGCGTCCCAAGCCAGCTCTTAACCAATGCGCCACTTGGCCGGCCCTGTGGATATCTTTATGGCTTCTGCCAGGGTGGGATATGGGCTGCAGCTGAACTTGACCTGCAGCAGATCCCCCCCAAGGTGGTCCTGGGGCTGGTGCCCCCAGTGGCCAGCTTCGAAATGAGCTGCAGCATCACCCAGCTGCTTCCAAGAATGACACACCCAAGAGGCAGGTTGGGCGGCCTCCAGAGCCCTGCCGAGGCAGATCCTGCACTGTCGGGTCAGCCCCTGCACCACTATACAGCTCCTCCACTGTAGTCAAGGCCGGTCCTCACAACCAATGGGCCTGAGGACCAATCCCTCCCATTGATGTGCAAATAGCAACCAAGGCTCAACTACAAGAGAAGGGCACGCACAACCCATACAGAGGACACACCTATAGTGTGTGAGTAAAATAGAATATTACTCAGCCATGAAAAAAACGAAATCTTGCCAACATGGATGGACCTAGAGGGTACTGTGCTGAGTGTAATAAGTCACACAGCAAAAGACAAATGTCATATGATTCACTTATAAGTGGAATCTAAAGAACAAAATAAACAAACAAAACAGAAACAAACTCATACAGAAAACAATTTATGGTTGCCAGATTGGGCCGGGGTGGGGGGTTGGGAGTGGGTGAAAAGGGAAAGGGATTAAGAGTACAAATTGGTTGTTACACACTAATCCTGGAGATATAAGGTATAGAATAAGGAATATAGTCAATAATATCGTAATAACTATGTATAGAGCCAGATGGGTACTAGATCTATCTGGGTGATAGATGGGAGGGGGGCTAGGGACAGGGTGAAAAAGGTGAAGGGATTAAGAAATACAAATTTGTAGTTACAAAATAGTCATGGGGATATAAAGTATAGGGAATATAATCAATAATATGGTAATAACTATATACAGTGTCAGGTGGTACTAGTCAGAGGGATCACTTCCTAAATTATATAAATGTCTAACCAGTATGCTATACACTTGAAACTAATACAAAATAATATCGAATGTCAACTCTAATTTAAAAATTTTAAAAAGGGGGCAAGATCAGTAATTTGTGATTATGTGGTACAGTGTCAGATGGCTGCTGGATGTATCATGGTGATCACTTCTTTAGCATAGGGAATATAATCAATTATGTGGCAATAATACTGTACAGTGCTAGGTGGATACTGTTGAATAACGATGATGTACACCTGACACTAATATAATATTGTATGGTAGCTATATTTTAATAAGAATCTTAAAAAAAACAAACTGAGACGAAGAGAATGTCAAAAAAAGAAAAAGAATACTATTCAACAATGAAAAAAGAGCAAATAACAGGCACACAGCATTATGGATGCATCTCAAAAATATTTGGAAGAGCATAAGTTGTCAGACACAAAGACTCATACAGTAGTATATAGTATATACATATTTCATTTATATGAAGTGCAACAACAGCCAAAGATAATCTATCTCAATAGAAATTACAACAGTGGATGCCACTGCAGGGTACAGAAACTGACTGAAAAGAGACATAAAGGAACTTTCTGGGGCTATGGATATGTTCTATGTCTTGACTGGCATATTTGTTGCACAGGTGTATACATTTGTCAATACTCATCAACTGTCTACGTAATGTGTATGTATTTTGCTGTATGAACATTAAAACTCAGAATTAGTTTATAAGAAAAAATGAATTCGCACATCTGCAGGGAATTTTCAAGGCCTGGGACAAGTAAATCCCATTGGAAAGAAAAACCAAAACTGGGAGCTGGTTGCAGGACCTGGGTGAGACTCTGACGGTCAGCGTCCTAGTGAGAGCCAAGGCAGGGAGGACACTCAGTGGGGAATGATGGCCGAACATCCTTGGAGAAATAACTATGCAAGCCCAAGTGAGAGGGGAGGCATGCAGGCTACTGGAACCGCAGACGCACTGAGCACCAAGGCTGATGCCCAAAGGCCTGGGGCAACTAGGTACACCCCAGACTGAGGGCAGCAGGGCCTGCAAAATGGATCAGATGTCGCCCGGACAACATTCCCCACCACAGGATATTGTGCAAACCTTTTCCCTTTTCCCTTCTGCCTCCTGACTAAAAGAGAAGAAAAAGGAGGGTTAAAAACATTATTTTTTTTAGAAAAATTCATTTTTCCAAAAGATACAGTTTTTATTTAGAAAATGGTGTTGTTAAACCGGAAAAGATTGAGTTGTTTGGTTTTATTTTTTCATTAAATTGGGTGGTGAACACACAATGCAATATACAGATGATGTATTATAGAATTGTACACGTGGAACCGATATAGTTTTATTAACCAATGTCACTCCAACAAATTTAATTTTAAAAGTAAATAAAGATTGAGTTATTTTAAATGGCAAATGCAAATATCACACCCCCACCCCAGCTACCACCCTCAATGAGAGGAGGGGCTCTAAAAGTTCAGACCCTCGGCCATATATATATATAAACAAAACAGAAACAGAAAATTCAACTATTTCGAATTTTCTTTTTCTCATATCACAAAAAGCTAAATAAGAGGTAAGTCCTTGCTGGCATTGGTTTAACTGTTCAATGATGTTAGAATCAACATATCTGAAGTTCTTTTGTTCTCACAAGTTCGAGATGGCTGTTTCAGCTCTAGCCACCACATCCACTCAAAGCACGCAGGATAAGGGAGTATCACGGCTCCAACCAACCCTCTTTATCAGGAAAGCAGAAACTTCCCAGAGCTAACTACCTGGCGTCTGCCTGTGTGTCTTTGTCCAGAACCGAGGCACATAGCTATCCCTAGCCAAAAAACCGGAAAGAGTAAATTTACAAAGTTGCAAATATAGTTGCAAAAGGCAAGATATAAGGTAGCAGGGAATGGTTGTTGGGTTGGTCAAAGCAACACATGGGTGATAATGGTGAGAAAAGCCTACACAGGGCATCATGCAAGTTCTTGTTTAAATGGATTTTTAAACCCCTTTATTTGAAGGAGTTTTAACGGAAACCCTTTTCCTTAAATGGAAAAGAAAGAAAAGAGGTGATTTGGAGAGCTTTCTCTTTATGACACTAAAACAGCTAAGTGGAAAGTGGGATATTGTTGAGTTGAAGATAGAGGAGCGTCAATCAGGCTGCCTGAGTGTGCATTCAGCTGTGCCCCTTAGCATCTGGGGCACCCTCCACCTGTCATTCAGCTTCTTATGCCGGTTTCTTCACCCACAAAACACAAAACATAAACATCCCAAACAGTACCCAGTTCGAAACAAGAACTCATTAATGTTAACTGTTTTCATTAAATCATGCACTCTGAAGGTCTTCAGACAAGTGGTTAATTTATTATAGTGAAATTTAAAGAGACAGTTGATTTATAGTCTAAAACTGTGCCTTCTAAAAACCATGCTCATCCATAATTTCTAAATAAAATTCTCAAATTAAATAACAAAAATAAATAAATAAATAAATAAATAAATAAATAAATAAATAATAAATATAATGTAAAAGCAAGGGAAATTTGGAGAGTAACACCATGATGCTTGCAGGTCTAACTGACTCCATTCCATCACCAGTGAATTCCACTGGGCTTCTTAATTCAAGAGGCAGCCCTGGGATAAAGTGGCGCTCTGCCCTAAAGGGATTTCTAAGAAACTGAAGCAGATTGCTCTGTGATGGGGTCTTCATGGAGGCTGAGCAGGTAAGCAATTTGCAGCTTTAATAGGACTGCTGAAAGCAGCACTCTTAGTAGAACAGCAGCTGTGGATCCCGGAGGTAAGAGCAGAACAGTTCTTTCTCTCTCCCCACCCCTCCCTTGTTGGACTAGATAGTGACCTAGACTCTACGCGCTTCAAAGATTTAACAGAAAATACAAATTTGGTGACTTGACTATGATGAAAGTATCTCTGGAAACATATCTGGTTCCTACAGAAAACTATGCTCAGCAGTACCCATGCTTAACTGAGACCCAAGCTTGGAAAAGGCTCAAAATAATGTGCTTGCCCATGTGCACAGGCTGAAGATGGCAGAATTATGGCCCTACAAACACGTCCTAATACCCGAAACCTGTACTACTTTACATGGCAGAAAGGATTTGGTGGATGCGATTGAGCTGAGGGTCTTGAGATGGGGAGATTATCCTGGATTATCTGGGGGAACCAAATGTAATCACGAGGGTCCTTATAAAATGGAGACAGGAGAGTTAAAGAAAGGAGATGTGACAGGAAAGCAGAGGTTGGGGTGATGCACTTTGAAGATGGAGAAAGGGACCATAAGTCCAGGTCAGTGGGCAGCCTCTGGTAGCCAGAAAACACAAGGAGACAAATTCTTCCCTAGAGCCTTCAGAAGGAACCAGCGCTGTTGATTTTAGCTCCCTAAGATCCATTTTAAATGTCTGACCTCCAGAAATGTAAGATAATAAATTTGTGTTGTCTTAAGCCATCTGTGGTATGTGGTAATGTGTTACAGCAGCAACAGGAAACTAATACAAGACCTTATCATTCGCTAGTTTCATGGTCATGTGTCTCACCACCCTCCTTCTCATGAGTTATTTAATCTTAGAGAGGAGGCCAGGCTGAAAAGTACCTTATGAAGTAACACTGACACGTGAAGTGCTGCAGCTTCTGGTCCTCCCTTCAGGCCACATCCCTCTGCTTACTCCCCTGCACACACACACACACACACACACACACACACACACACACACACACACACACACACACACACACACACACACACACCCTCTTCTGTAGGCACAGGCTCTGGGAGGGAGAGCGTCTCCACATGCCTCTGAGACACCAGAAGTAAGGTGAGAGAGTCTGGTTTT
>NW_017731448.1:2177447-2179363 GCF_001890085.2 Hipposideros armiger | reverse complement strand
ATGGCTCCACAAAGCAGGAGTTTTAAATGCCCAGGTCACCATTATCCACCTGCATACATTAGGCTCCATTCCCTGTGCATCATACAGGAAACCTCTTTTTTCTACTCATAACACTCCCTGCAAAGCCATGTTGCACATATAAAACTTGTCAACAATATGAAAAAGTTACCAGAAAATTGACTGCTAACTTGTTTTGGAAAGTCAATATAAAATGCTTTGGGGAGAGCTTGATGCTGTGGTTTTTAAAAACATGCCACCAAGAATTTATAGGAAATTGTGCATTGTTTTCATTCTCCTACTGGTTCCTAGTATCCTATTATTTCCTAGGAGAAATATCTCTTAAAATAACTTTGAAGTCTTTGGCTAATTTACCAGATAAAGCCACTGCATGTAAAATGGCATCTTCATGAAGGTAATAAATTAATCTCTAGGTTCCACTGGGGCCTGGAACTTTGAGCTTTGCTATAAATTACAGCACCTGCTGTGATTCTGTATCTCACACACACGATGGAAACTTTTTTTTCTGAACTGATAAACTGGGACCAAAGTAAGTGCCTAAAATATCTTCTTAAGGTCTTTAACCATCTATTTCTTAATATAGCAAACATCAAATTGTCTTTATGTTGTGTCGTTTATATATAAACATATTATTAAAAATTAAACACCAAACTTTGCCACTGAAGCATGATAAAGGATGAACTTAGAAAAATTTTAAATATCGTCTATTTGTAACCTACTGTCGTTAAAGTTTGTAAGTCAAACAAGCTATAAAGGAAAATATAGACAAAGCATGACCTCTGCTTAAAATAACGTATTAATTGCTAGATGGCAGCTAATCTAATTCTGGATTAGTAAGGACAAATTAATTTTACTGTTCAACTCCTTAGATAAGGGAGGATTGAGTATTAGTACATGATCAAAAATAATAGGCTACATTAATATTGTTAACTTATGAGAAAAAATATAAAGGAAAAAGCAGTCCCAGACAGAAACAGAAGGAGCACAGAGTTTGTTATATTTTGGCATATTTTTAGTTAATGGGAAATATAGAAAAAAATATTTTAAAATATTGAAGAAAACTCAGATGATAAACTTTATATACTTTGGGAAGTGTTTGGGGGTATTTCCAATAACGGAAAACCTATTTTCTACTTCACAAGAGCTACGATGTGCTTCCCTCTTCAGAATTATGGGATTTGCTATCTTCTGGGAGAGGTGAGCAAAGCCCATTCGATGCCCCAATATTTCTATTGTGTTGCCTCATTTATGTCAACAGCACATGCGTGTAACTCCTGCACACTATTTCATTTTGTAGGATTTCCCCGTGCTCTTTTGAGGACATGATCACCATTTGTTACATTGCACCCCTGACTTCAAGAACTGGGAATGTTACCCATAGGTCAAGAGGGGATCCCCATCTCTGAGATGATCTCATCAACTCTCACCCCTGCTGCTCTGACACCAGCTTCTCATGGTTTCACAGGGTTTAATCCCAGCTACCTAGCCAAGCCACATTGGATCATGTCTTCACATACACCCTTTGCTCCCCCATGAGAGCTCTCTCACCATTACTGGAACATGCCTCTTTTTCATCTCCAAGCTGTTTCCAGAATGTTCTTCTCTACTTGTCTGATTGGCAAACTTCTTCTCATGCTTCAACACCCCAGGATGGCCAGCTCCTCAGTGACTCCTTCTCCAGCTGCCACCAGGAGAACTGACTGGTCCTCTTGGCTGCCACTTCCCTTCACTTACCTGTATCCCAACACATACCATGTGATGCAGCCAGTCCCCACACACTGAGCCTCCCTGCGAACCTGGGTCACTCCGTGGTCCACTGCTTAACAGTGCCTGACACATACAAGGTACTCCAGAAATACTTGTACTGCAGATTAGTGGTTGAAGAGAGGCAGCCTGCA
>NW_017731448.1:2131024-2176762 GCF_001890085.2 Hipposideros armiger | reverse complement strand
AAGGCAGCCCAAGTTGGAATTACAGCATTGACAATTCAAAGTTATTTATGTCATAACTCATATTGCATATTAAATTTTTAAGCAGTGCATTTAATTCTCGAAATATACCACACACACACACACACACACACACACACACTCAGAATGTATGAGTTTTTCTGCAATCATTTTAAGGGTGGTATGTTTTGTTGAGTGGAAATGCTGCCAGATCCTTACTCCACCATTGATTCAGGTCAAATGAAGGTGTGAGTGTGTTAGGAGGCGGCGGCTGTAATGACAGTGAGGGGAAATAACAGATGTAGACAAAAGGCATCTCTACCCCACACAGATGGTACAGAGGCTCTCACCCACTGCCTTTTGTTTTCCAGTAAGTTGATCTGAAAACAAACTGTACACTAATTAAAAAGGTGAGTTTGCTAAATACACTGGAGCAGTGATAGTCTAATCTGCATCTAAAATCTCTATCATTTTTAATACAATGCTCTAAACAACAGTACCCACAATTATTCTGTACGAAATGTGGTGTTATGAGTGATTAAACTGCCCAAGACAAATATTAACACCTTGGGGGTACAAGTAATGGACTGTTGCTTTCACAGCAGATTTGCATCCCTCGTGTCTGTTAAATAATCTGCCTCCCTGTTCCAGGTGACAAGACTCTGAGAGACTGCGACCAGCCTCAGAAGACTGTCTTGGACCTCTCAGTGCCACATCCAGGGCTGTGCTCCTGCAACGTCAGATTAAAACAAACAATGTTTGGAGTAAGAACGTTTAACACTCTCACTTCCTAGATTTGCCCTTAAGTGGTTGCTGAACTTTCCTTGCTTCCTGATTGGCTGATTCATTCACATTTCTTCAAATTGTCACATCCTTAACTCATTTGTGACACAGTTTTTTAACTGGAAAAGTATTATTTCAAGTGTTGGTAGAATTTCCTATTTAGGAACCACAATGCTACCTGAAAACATTCACTATTCTTAATCATTGAAAGGTTATTTTTAGAACGTAGACTACAAAGCATTTTATTTCATGTGATCAATTACTTCAAGTGACCTGTATGTTTGACTCATGTTTCTAAAGAAAGCAGGACCACCTGCCTCCTCATCTATTGTCATTCCATTAAAATGTGCCATCTACCTCCATTAGAAAGATAAAAAGGTGGAAAATCTCCAGGTACCACTAGTTAGCAACCTGTTCCTGGGGAGTCAATAGCCTCATTTTTCTTTTCCTCTTTTCATTTAAAAAGTACTTATCTAATGAAAGAGAAACACTTCTCACTGCTGGTGAATATATTTCCCCAGGACTTCATTCAACTAAGTAATAGGATCAGTGCTTAAATGATTAAGTAGGTATGTAAGCTTTGGCAAAAAGAAAATCTAACTAAGATGGTACTCATAAAAATCAAGACACTAATAATTAACCAAAATTGTGATAGGTCTACAAGAGGCTTATGCAAATGTGAGGCAGCATTACTACTATACGCTCAATGAGGCAACATTTTGGTGACCTTTTAGGGTTGTAAGTGTGTAGGATGTCCTGCCCATGTAACATGTACTGGAGTAAAACGATTCTATTCCACTCACCCTTATCTTTTATAAGCTCTTGGTACTGTTTCTGAAGTTAGAAAACAAGCCATAATTCCTAAAATTTGCATTCCGGGTGACAGGTTATTTAATCTCAGCAAAAGTCATGGTCAAGTTTGCCCACTAGCAGGAGGCATCAGGTTGGGAACATTTGGAAGCACCTCTAGGCTGCACCGTTGGCAGGCACTTTGGAACCTGCCAAAGACATTCTAAACTCTTCCCCATTCGTGGAATGTCTGAAAAATTACACATGGAGCACAAAGTTTGATAAAAATATATTTAAAACAAGCGAGAAAAAAATAGTTTTGGCCTTAAGGATAACTTTCATCATTTCTTTAACCAAGTAGATTTAAATTATATGTAAAATGATTTCAAGTACTAACTTAGAAAATATGTGATACATCAGAAAGCAAAGAACAAGAGGACTCTTTTATTTTTTTCAGAAAAATGTATTTGCAATTCAAATGTTCATATAAAAAGCATAAATTTTAAAAAGTTCAGAGATGTGTGTTTTTAGATGTGTTATGGTGTTGCCGTTCATTGCAATTACATTCCAACATATGCAGCAGGGTCCGCACTGCACCATCAGATACTTTTCTCACACGGAAGTCACTCTCATCACAACCTCCCCTGAGCTGTTCTCTTCTGACAGATCTTCATGGGGCCGCATCCGATTGAACAGGTGTAATAACACGTACCCACACTGAAACCTTGGGGAGGTCAACTGCGTTGGGTGGACCAAGTTCCTGTTCCGCAGAGCCGTCAGCGGCAGCCATAAAGTCCTGCTCGTGGAAGACTGTCCCCGGCTACTTTCTTCGATGTCTGTGGCTTTGTCGTAATTTAATACATCCCAGTGTAAGTTAACAGCTCGCCAGCGCTTAAACACTCTGTACACTGCAGCTCCCTCATGAACAATGAGACCTACAAGTCCAGAAAAATAAATAAATAAATAAATAAAGCCTGGTCATAATCAAAAGTTGGGAATGCTATTTTGCATACAATTAAGAAATTTTTTTAAATGGTCACATCTCTTACTCATTCTCTTTAAAAAGTATGGTATTTTGACTACTCAAATATTTTGGCTAATGGCAAGCTACTACCCGTATGATACGGGGATAATCAATATTCAAAGAATAAGAATCTACTTCCATGCAGACAGTAAAGTTATCATGGATATAATTTACTTGCTCCAATAGCCCAGAACATATCATGGCCATTTCATTGCCTTAGGGGAATCGTTAGGTTCACACTGATTCATTCAACATATATTTCTTGAGTGCCTACTGTGAGCTAAACAATGTGCTAGGGGCTTGGTCCTAGCTGGCAACTTAATTGGATGAAGAGGTTGATAGTAAGGTCCATGCCATTACTATCCTCAGTACCTAAAACAATGCCAGGAGGTATAGCTTTTTGTTATTTTTACCCTCCTCAACAATTCAACAAAAAAATGTTAAGCACCTACTTAAAGGCTTTATGTATACTATCTCATTTGGTTCTCATCATAGCCTCATGAAATAAATACAAGCATACCCTCCGTTTTACAAGCAAGAAAACCAAGCTACAGGGAAGTTATGGCACTTGCTCAAGAACAGACAACTAGTCGCGGTGGAGCAGGAATTCAAACACAGCAGGCTGGTTCCGGGTCCTTGGTCTTTGCTGCTGCACAGGGAACTAACTGGGTGATCACACGCTTCTAAGCCGGAGTCTCAAGAAAATAACCTGGGTCATACAAGAACCTCAGGGACCATACACTGGCAGTGAGTGAGTCGGATGTGGCGCCTGACACATGGCATGTCTGCCGTCCACCCCAGATCCCACCATGCCCTGCATTCTGCACACGTTTATATTTCAGCACAGAGTCCAAGAGCTTTTGAATTTGTGACCCCCTCACACAAAGCAGTCCCTGGGGGGAGGTTCCGTCAGACACACTTGTGAGGAGGAGCTCCTTCTTTCAGGAGGTTGACGTTCCATTGAAAGTCTGTGGAGAGGTCAGTGAAGTCCTTTTTTAGATGGACTATGGCACGTAAATAGAATGCATCAGATGACACCACCATTTTTTAACAATAAATTGGAAGATGAGCAGATCCTACCTCCCCAGCGTTCAGAACCTTGGGTATATGCCCTCAAGAACCTCTCATAAATGTGAACAAGGGAGCATGTTCAAAATGTTTATTTACTTGTTTGTTTTCGAGGATAAAATATCACCACAATCCTAATGCCCTTAGCAGAACAGATAGTGTGTAGTGTGTGAAACCAAAGGACTATAGCAATGAAACGCGGTCACAGGCACTGACATGGATAAACCTCCAAACAATAGTAGAAATCTCAAAGCCATGATGAAAAAAAAAAATGGACGTTTCAGAAATAAATGATTGGAGTGAAAAAATAGTATACATTTTTATGGATACAGATATATATGGTAAAAGTATAAAAACCATGTATGAGAAAAATCACTGAATTCACAGTAGTGGGATGGGAAAAAAATGAAATGAGATTAGGGAGAGAATTCAAAGAAGGCTTCCAAATATATCTCTAATGTTGCATTTTTTTCAGCTGGATGGTGGGGATATGGGTGGTCAACATATGATTCTGTATACTTTTTGAGTACCTAAATAATTCATAATTTCAAAAATTACAGAGAGTTTATTAGAAAAATTGATCTAAGATAGATTGAGGAAGAGACAACTGAAGTAGGAGAGACAAATAAGGAGGCTGCCCATAATGTGTGAGGAGTAGAGTAGCAGGGGGACAAAGCGATAAACTAGGCAGAGGAAAAACTGACAGGAATTATAATACAAAAATGGGGGAAAGTCAGAGTCCCATACTTTCAAGGCTGAAGGAATGGGCAATTGAAAGCATGGTGAGTACAATGAGTAAAAGTTTTGAACACGTTTTTGTTGAGATTATGTCATCTTTTTGTCAGGTAAAGCAATACCAGCTAGGCAATGGAGCTAGCCTGCCCTTGGAAAATCACACGTCCCTAACAGCACAATTTAAGTTTCATATCACTCCCTTACCAGGAGATCCACTTCAGATATGTGTGACTTAACAGCATTCAAGATATTGTCACAGGCCACTAAAAATGCTATGGGCTAATAAACAAAAATGTCTTCAGCTCAATTAATAAGAAGAAGTGTAAACATCTGTTAATCACAGCAATTTCAAATAATTGTTATGATCAATTTCTTTTTCCTAAGGAGTAATCAGACTTGGCCCAACTGATGAGATGATTTTGGGAAATAGCCACAATTAGAAGTCTACTACCAGATTTTGATGATTATATTATTAGTTTTCTGAAATCCCCATGGCCAAAGATTTAACTTTCTGGTTCTATTTTTCTTCCTTAAAATGCAAAAATGCAGTTGGAATACCTAATCCATACATTCAGCAGGATTGTATGAAGATAAATTGGAATTCACCAACTATAAAGCACTCAGGTTTCCTCGAAGATGGTAACTATATAAACACCAGATATTATTAATTAAAAAATCAATAGTAACTCTACGTGGTGAGGAACATTCATTCATACTAATCACAGAACCATTACAGCTTGTGACAGGTTCATTGTAGGTAAGTGCAGTGATGGGGGGACAGCTTCACCAGGGAAAACCACTCATTTTACAGAATCCTATTCTCTTTTTTATTGATTTCCTTTGAAAGGCCAGAAATCAGATCATTTCCTAGAGCTTAAAGTCACTTTCTGGGCATATATTCCTGGTAGTCCTTTTCTAAATACATAAATCCACCCAGTGTGCAGAAATAAATCCCACCGATCTTTATAGCACATTTTGAACCTAATTTAAAGAGAACTACTTGAGGTTTTCATGAAGAACACAGTCCTCTTGAATTTCCAGCTTCATGTGCTGCCTCTTAATTGTATTTCAAGCGATGCTGAGATTGTGTTTTATTCCCCATGAGCATTCAAAATAACTCCTTTCCCCTAGAAGCTGAAATTTTACTGAAATATGAGGATCTTCATTCCACCCCCGAGGCTGTCCACTCTGTAATGTACATTTCCCCCCTTTCTTCTTTAAATGTTCTGGAATTACAGCAAATGCCTTTTGTACTAGTGGCTATAAGAAGATATGACTACTAAATCCAGGGGTAAGAATCCATTCAATTCTAGTTCATGTGTTGAAAACCCAGTTATCAAAAATCATGCAACCATCCTTTCTTATTGATGTTTGTTTGGTCTCTTGTTCCATGACTGAGAAGCACACTTTGCAATCACTCTCTGAGTAATACAAGTTAAGCCTTGAAAATAATTTGTCACCTTGACATTTCAGGTCATGAGAACAGGCTTAGATTTACTTTTTCATCTGAGTCACTAAACCTGAAGGGACAATCAATAATTTCTACAAAATCTAATGTACTAAATATTTTAGGATACTTGCTTACATTATTAATGGAATAAATGTCAGCAAGGTGTGATTCATGGGAATTTGGGCTTTTAAGAGTTGAGGGGTGTGTGTGTGTGTGTGTGTGTGTGTGTGTGTGTGTGTTTGGTTGGTTGGTTGCTTGCTTTTTANTTGCTTGCTTTTTATCATTTCCTTGCCAGTAATATTTAATTGGAGTACCCACTTATTGATGTGCAAAAGGACATTTTTGTTAGGAAATAATCTTTAAAAACAAAGCAGGGTTAAATAGTTTCTGGTGTCATTGAAATAAAAACACAGTGTTTATGTAGGTAAAATATATCCCAAGTGGTGTGTTAGTTGAAATTCTTATGTAATGGTAGAAAATGAGCTAATTACCCAGGGAAATGATGGGGAAGACTGTCAGGTATATGTGTTCACACACATGCACACACACACACACACACACACACACACACACACACACACACCCTCCACGTGTCAATGTTCATTTCAATATAGACACGTGGTATGTTATAATTAACAGAGACTTCTAAAATTTATGGTCAAATATAAACAAATTTTGATATTAACGACCAAAGCCACTAGTAAAATCATTTCATTTATAGTATCATCAGTCTCAGCTTTTGTTCTAATAAGTTTGGTTATTTTTCATAATTTAAAAGCCCAGTTTTTATCAAGGCTCTATCTTGATAGCCAAGCACTGTGCTGCATGCTTTACATACACAATTTTCATTTAATCTGGATGACAACTCTAGAAGTAGATACTATTACTGAACAATTTCATGGTTGAGGAAATTGAGACCTAGAGAGATTTAACAACTTGTTCAACATCATGAAACTCTAAGAATCAGAGATGAGATTGGAGCTCAAATTCGTCTATAAGCAAACCTTGAGAACGACAGTCCTACTCGTGCTAAATTTTCAATGTAAGGCAGCCTCTCCTAGTCATAGAATGATGACCAACTAAGAGACCTTACTATGAATGAAATGTATCTATCTCCCCAAAATTCCTATGTTGAAACCCTAGTCCCTACTGGGACAGTATTTGGAGGTGGGACCGTTGGGCGCGTTATATTAATATTCAGTCATAAGGGTGGGGACCTCATGATGTGATTAACACCGTTATAATAAATGGAAGAAATATGAGTTTTCTCTCTCTTTCTCTGTTGTGCATACACCAAGGAAAAGCCATGGGAGGACATCATGAGAAGACGGTCATCGGCAAACTAAGAAGAGAGCCCTCACCAGACACTGAATTTGCCAGTACCTTGACCTAGGACTTCCCAGTTTTTAGAACTGTAAGAAATAAATGTTTGTTGTTTAAGTCCCCAGTCTGTGGTATTTTATTACAGTAGTTCAAACTGACTAAGACAGATCTTGTAGATAAACTACATCCCCCTCATTGAAAATATGAGTAAATTAGGTCCTGGAGACTGTGGTTTGGGCAAAGTCACACAATTAGATGCCATTTTTGCTATCCTTGTGTGTCATTGCCACCGTTCTATCTCTAGGACTGCCAATGAAACAGCTCTTCTCCCTTCCTCACCCACAGCAAGGAAAATGGTTGGAGAGCCTTCTTTGAAGGCAACACTGTAAGCAGTGAGAGCTTCATCTGGTAAAACACACTCACCCTGAGCCTTCAAACAAGTGCAAGACCCTGATGAAACCACAAAGCAACACAAGCTAAATAAAGCCCTCTGCGCTGTTCAGTCAAAATGACTCATGGGAGAGCTAAAGAACTCACGACTCACAGCAGATATGTGGCCAGAAAAGGCTGCTGACTGTGAAAACGTCCAAGCTGTCCAGGTTCGGTTTTACCATTCTCCTTTGCCTAGATGCTTCCCTCTCTCTGAAATTTGCACATAACCAACTCTCTCTATAGAACCCTGTGTCATTCTGAGAAGTCAGCATGCACCTGAAGAATGGGGACTTTGGGTCCCATTTGATTCCGTTTAAGAACAGTTTAGAGTCCATCTCATAAAATGGACCACTTTTTACTTCTTCATTTTCACCACTATTTGGTGAACACTAGAGCATGGTTAGATCAAAGAGCGTTAATCAAATGAGACTTTGGCCCAAGATACCCATTGTTGCAATAATCCTTGCTAGAATGTAATAAAATGCATTAACCCTCCTAGCACTTTTCCCCAATCTACCCCAAATTTAAATGCCCAACAGTCATGGAAACTTAGATGTGAGTGTAGAGGTGATCACTTGAAAAGTCACTCCTCCATTGTTGAATTTTATTAATATGAATCTTGAAGAAATAATCAGTCATTACTGCTGTGTATGCTGAATGTTTTGGGGGCTGAACAATGTATGGAGCTTAAAGGAAAAAAAAACAGCAGTGAAAAAATATAAAACTTAGCAAGATGAAGACGAAAAGCAATACATGTTATCGCAGAAGTCACTAAATTCACAAAACAAAGCTATGTCAAACTGATATCTTAAAAGCCAGGTCTCTGGGGACCATGATGTCCTAATTATATATGTAATATATAATTATATATGTAATATATATGTGAATATGTATTTGCAATGTTGCCCATATCAGAACAAATAATGTAAAGAAATATCCCGCATAAAATACACTTATATCTATAAAAGATGGGTTGATTTTTCTATTGTTGAATATAAAAGAAAAAATATATAGATATAGATATAGATATAGATATAGATATATGTTCACAGAACCAAGTTGACAATGGCATACTGGTCATGACAGCTTGAAGTTTAGGGGCTTAACACTCAAACCATTGGTAACAAAAATCTGTGCAAGAACTGATAAGGACAACGAATTATTCAGGAACATCCCAAGCCATGAAATCTTTTGACACCAGAGGCCAGCTAATTTTCAAATATTGATGATCTAACCCACCCCACCTCCAAAGTAGATCACACTGCACATGAAGAAATGATTCTTAAATAATGAAGACCCTAAATGATTGTTTCTCTGAGAACTCAGAAAAGAAAATTCACGGTGCTTGTCCTATAACCACCACTCTTTGTGTCCGCCCCCTCTCTGCTGCATGAAATCTGCAGCCATCAGCCTGGATGCAAAGGCACATTGGGCTGCATCTCCGATGCTGATGACACTACTGCCTGAGAAGAGAACATGATGGCCAAATTCTACCAAGGAGTGCAACCTCTTCCTAACTGGCAGTGACTGAAGCAGAAGGTCCTGGCATAGGCTGAATTTGCTTCTTGACCTGACATTCTTATTTCAGGTAAGGACCGTCCCCTAAGTCATAAGCTGAAACCTGGGAATCACATAGACCCCTCTCTTTCCTCTTGAGCTAAATTCTGCTAATTCTGACTTCTTAGCAAATCTAACATAAAAGTGTAAATCAAAGAATTCCCCAGAAGGAGCACTCTCCTACATTTGCATGATGCTTCAAGATCCAGATGCTCTCATTTTCTCTCTGAATCACTCAAATTTAACCACTCCCTCCTACCTTCTACCACCACTCCATCCAAGATATACCTGTACTGTTGTACTTGTATAGGAACAGTTTGTTTATATGCCCATGACTCCAGTCAGCTGTGTGCCCCATGAGGACAAGAACCCTATTTCTACTTCAATGCCTGACACACACAGGAGGAATTCAGTAAATCCTTGCTAAAGGAGAGGGAGCCAGAAAGAAGACAGTAGCCATCGCTGGAATCTAAAGATGACAAGGATTGACTTAATCTAGTTGTGATAGTGCTATCAAAACAGGAAAAGGTCTCAAGTATTTTTCTTTGAAATGTTAGAGTAATATTTTAAGAAACCAAAGACAAACTGAGACATGTGCTCCAAGACTAGAGATAAAAAGAGTTTCAGGGATCAGGGCCCATATTTCATGACAGTGGACTTTGGATCCAAGAGGGATCTGGGGAGTGTGTGTGTGTGTGTGTGTGTGTGTGTGTGTGTGTGTGTGTGTGTGTGTGTGTGTGTGTGTGTCTTAAAGGAGTAGAAGAGCTAAAATTATTTACAAGGATTTGTTTTCAGCCCCAATAAATTGCAGCAGCCTCCCCCTCTGGCTTGTTGGCCTGGTCATCAAATGTTTGCCTGTATTGAACAATCATGAACCGAGACAGTTACAAAATGGCGGTACCCAGGCAGAGAGCCTAAGAGGCAGGTATGGATTCCAAGCCAAACAGGGCGAATAAAAAAGGTGCTGCCTAGTCGTCTGACCACCTGCTTTTCTAAGAAGCCAACCCATCAATCAATTATTTCAATGATAATTATATTCTTTAGTAAATGGGAGAATCTCCTGATCTTCCAATTACTAAACGTGGAGCACACATCTGCCATTAGTATATTCACAGAATATTCCTCGAAAGTTGCAAACTTTGTTATACAATTATAAAAGATGTGATATATTAAACTTGTATAAGAAGATTAAACGAATTCACTGGAGAGAACTGTTATATCATCCAAGTTTCCACCCAAAAGTACTTGAGAAGAAAAACAAAACTATAGCTATTATTTCAATAAAAGAAATAAAGGAATGAGCCCAGTACTTTTATAGATAACAAAGGTATCCTGGAATGCTCATAAAACTGGAAGCATGGATTAGAATCAGTATAATTTCAGCTGAATGCAACTTCAGTTCTGTCCTTCAATTCATAGACAGGTGAAACACCTTGTAGCAACGGTTTAATATCATGTACCACATGAATCAGAAGTGGACAAGCATAGTCACTGAATGTCAAAATTAAAAAATATTGGGTATGATTTAATCCAACCCCTTCATTCAAGAGCTGGCTTGACAAAGGGTTCTTAGTTAGAGTCCAAGTCCAGAATCAGAGCCAGACCCCTCATGCCTGGTCCCGTGTGCTCGCTCCGTAAGAACTCAGACCACAGGAGCCACCTCTGGGCCAAGCCAGTCATCACCAGGTCTCTGGCCCAAGCGATATTACACCAACTATGAAGCAGATAGAATCAGAATCTCTTTTCCTGACACCAGAGGCTGAGCTGGTAAGTCCTCCCTCCTCTGGCCTTTACCCTCCAGTGTGCACAACAGCATTTGGACAGGAGATGGGAGCATTACAACAGTGACCCTCACAATGTCTAAACAAATCACTCTGCGAACCCCGAGGCAACAGTATTTGGTTAAAAAAATCTATCAACCTCCATCTTCTGTGTTAATTAAAGCTTTTAGGATCAGGAATCTACTTGGACACATTTCTTTTCCTTTCCCAAGCTCTACTATATGAACTAAAGCCAGTTCTTAGAAGGAGACTATGAGTGGATTTTTCTTCCTGGGAAGTAGAAACAAACACCACTAATTTCTCCCCCTTTTCCTCCAATGGATAAACTGTCTTCTGCGAACTCACTGAACACGATTTTATTAATCTGCAGAGTGAACCACAAAGGTGCTGGTTGTTTTATTTTTCAGGGTGAGAATAATATTTTTAAAAATCTGAACTGAAATATCTAATTACGTCCTGTTTATCTTTGTGACCTGTGATAGGCTATTTCATTTTTCTTGGCCTTGTTTTTCATTTCTCTTAAATTGTACAGGCAGTGGGCAAAAATTCTGAACAGAGGCTACCACCTAGCAATAAATAAAATTTCTAATTCTTCGATTTCATTCACACATCAATCAGATTCATTTAATTGAAAATGTTAAAAACGATTTTTAACCAGAATATAAAAATGCTCAGACTTCCAGTGTCCTTAATATTCTATTCTGTGATCTAGCAACCAAATTCAAGGTTGAGACGTGATTCTTTATATAAATAATTCTTAAAAAATTGTTTCACTCAGACCAATGGAAAGAGAGAGATGGCTTTGGTATGGTTTATTAAATATTTTTCATTCTCTTTACTATGTTTCTGTACATTTTGGTTCTATTAATGTAAAATAAATGACTAACGACTTCACAAAAGAGCTACATTACCTTGGGTTTTTAGGGGGAAAAAATTCTCCATGTCTAATCTAAAATCAGCTCCTTCGTCCTTCAAATAAAGTATTTATTCATGATGCCATGTCTTAGGTGTTTGAGACAGCAAGTAAAGAAGTAGTTTTGCTTTTTTGAATAGACAACAATATTTTTGTAAATTAGCCATTCAACTCAGCATATAAGGAGGGATTTTTACCAAATAATACAATTAACTGACTCACATAAATACACAGGCTCTGGAGGGACAGGGTCCGGATCCAATCTTGGGTCCCTCTTCCAATCTCTATGACCTCGGGGAAACTGGTTAATGGTACCTTACTTTTCTCATCTCAGATGAGAATAATAAACGGTATGTACACCTCATAGGATTGTGGTGAGGATTAAATGTGAAAACGGAGGTAAAAGGCTTAGGATGTTGCCTGGATCATAGAAGACATGATCTTAGCTATCATTGGAGACACGGTATTTAAAGCCTCATTTCCACGTATTTGGAAGCAGTTAAAAACATGTATGGGCCTCATTTCTGTGTTCATCTCTATGGTTCCTCATGACCCAAGAGTTTGTCTCCCCTCCCTCTCAGCACACGCAGTCTCTCATCCTTTGTGTTGTACATAAAAGCATCATTTAAGAGAATAATCATATTCACATTCTCTTTGGTAAAAAAAGTTCTTTGCTGTGAAATAGAGCGAGGCCAGGAGAGCCCCGAGGAGGGGGGGCCAGCTCTGAAGAACACTGTCCGGGTGCACAGGGCAAGGACGCTGCCTCCTCTTGTCACGCATTAGCACACAGCCTACTTTGCCCTCTCCTCCGAGGAAAGCTTCCCAGTGCCCAGTTGAGGTGGCCTCTTTAATAACCTCATTTCGGGTGGCCTACAGATACACTCCGATCTCTAACATTGCAATTGCTCCCAACCCCATATGTTTAGAATTTCCACAACCACTCTTCTGGAAAAGAGTCAAGTCACAGAAAGAGTAAAATTGCACAAACACACACACATGTGCACACTTGTCTACAGAGTGAAGCCACAGCAATGCCCGCTCCTGACCTCTCAGCTGCTCTCCACCATCATGGGTGACGTGTCCCCTGACTCCTGGATCTCCTCAGTCCCCTAGACCCACTTCAGGCCCAAGTGGATGACTCAGTCAGGACCTGACGTGCATAAGCTTTGCCCTCAATGTCCGTCCTTCACTCCAGCCTGGGTCTTTTCCTTCCAACAGCAAGCTCTGGAACCTGTTGCTGATAGCCACACAGGCGATGCTTCGCACTCCCCCATTTCCTTAATCTCAGTGCATCCTGTTCCTCCTCCTGAACACTCAGAGCCCTTGGGCTGCACAATCTTGCTCCAATCCACCAGCTTCTTTCTGGCTGTGGGTCCTTCCCTGAGAAAGCACGCCCCGTCCTGTGACCACCCTCCCACCACAGGAGGTGAAAGGCAAGGTTGAGCTTGCTGGTGTCTTCCAGCAACTCTGCATACAAAACCCCATCTCAGCCCAGTCTCCCCATTTCACCACTCTGCACTTCTCGCCCCTACTGGGTAAAAATGCAGTCGCAAAGCCATGGGGACTGGGGCCACCCCTGCTCCCACCTCAGGAGGGCACTCGATCATGCCCAGTGTCTCTTGGGTCAGCTTCCTCTCCCAACACTCTCAGCAGTTGAGCGTCATTTTGAACGCTCTCCCGACTCCTTTCCCCCACACTGTGCTTTCTCTGTCTCGGCAGATGGCCATACTACCTACTTGTATAAGAAACGGGAGGTCTTTTGCAAGGGGGGCTGTTCAGTTTATTCTCCCAGAGTGGCAGATGCAGCCATCTCAGACGTGCCATACTCTCTTCCCGCCTGCCCATCTCAAGGACACCAGGTCCCCCCATGCAAAGCAAACCCTTCCCCTGCGTGCTCAGTTCTATCTCTGCCTCCTCAGGGCATCAAGCTGTCCTTTCCCACCTGGTCTTCAATCCATGCCTACCCTCTACCATTAAAACAGACAGGAACCTTTCTCAATTCCACACACCACCCCTCTAGATTCTGCCCTCATTTAATGGTGTCCTTTTTCAGCCAAGATTTGTGAACTTATATTCTGAGCCCGCTTCTGCCTATGCCAGCCATTCTCAGCCTACTGGTGTCTATCCATCCAACCCCTACATTGCCAAACCCGGGGAATACACTTTGGCTTTATCTCACCTACTCTTGACACGGCATCTGGCGGTGCTGGCCACTCGCTCCTCCTCCCTGACGTTCTTCCTCACCCCGCCTGATCCCACTCTTCCTTTCGCTGGTTATGCTCCTTGCTGCCTTCCCTGCGAGTTGCCCTGTGCTCCTCAAGCTGCCGCTCATCTCACCTGAATCACTTTCCTTGCAGACTCTGGTTTCCACGACCAGATATAAATCTCCAGCTCAAATTTCTATCCTGAGCTCCAGGCTCCCAAATCCAGCTCCTTACTGGCCATACCCACTTAGATTCCCCCAGAAACTCTACAAAAACAAAATATTCAAAAGGAACTCATCATCTTCTCACTTGCCCATCAATCAGCCTCTGTGTGTCACATCTGTCGGCCCCTCTCTGTTAGTCCTCCCACCTCCGCCTTACATCCATTGAATCGATGGCCACCTTATAATTAACCGCTTTTAACATTCTAATATTCTAGCAGCTGCCCCTGCAGTCTTAATGTTGGCCTAATCCCATGCCGGGATTATTGGAGTATCTTTCTCACCTTCCCCAGCATGGCTCCCGCCAACCCGCTCCTCTTCAACATTCCCTGGCTATCGAGGTCCTTTCTTCAATACCAAGTTAAACCATCAGGTGCAGACCACTGTAGGGGCTCCCTGAGCTTTCAGCTTGGTCCCACTGCCAAGTTCCGCTATGTGATCAGGCCCTGTTTCCAACAAGCATCTTTTGCTCTTGCCACACCAAGTTACAAATATTACATGTTCTCATGTGTTGACAAGTCTGGCCAGTTGCCTCTCTCTGGCGACCCTCCCGCTCTTCTTTAGAAGTGAGCTCAAGATTTCTTCCTCCCATAGACTTTACTGACCCTAGGTATGATTAACCTTCCCCTATCTGCTCTCCCATATTATTTACCTCTTGGAACTTTCCATGTTGTAATTGAGTTGCTTATTTTCCTGTCTCTCTCCAGCAGCTGGAGAGCAGGTAGCATGTTATAATTCAGGGCTAGGCAAACCTTTTCTGCAGATAGTCAATATTTTAGGCTATGTGACCTGATGGTCTCTCAAAAGTTTCAACTACTTATTGACAACATATGAATGGATACGTCTGTATTCCAATAAAATTTTATTTATGGGCACTAAATTTTATATTTGATGTAATTTTCATATGTTGTAAATTAATGTTCATCTTTTGATGTTTTTCAGCCATTTCAAAATGTAAACACCATTCTTGGATCATGGGCTATACCGAACATCCCTGTGCTACTTGCATCTCCACCCTGCACCCCAAGCTTTGGACACAGTAAATACTCAATGACTGTTGGCCCAATAGATGACTAACGCCTCTTTGGCTACACTGCCCCCAATTGAGAGAGATGGCTGAGAGAGTCACGCTATTCCCTAGGAAGGAAATAGAAGTCAACAATAACAACATATTTGGTCTGCTGCTTTGCTAATTATGCCAATATTTCTCTAAAAGAACTTGAACTTTATAAGGTCAAATGGAAGGAAGGTGTGGGGTTGGATTTTCTCCCTCAAGGAGGCCTGAAGAGTTAATTAGCTTTTTGAGAGACCATTTCAGGCACAGCATGAAAGGCAAGTAACAAAAACAAGTTCCCTTCTATTTAATTTCCTGGGGTTTTAAAGGCAGCAATATCACTAATAACTAACAATGATAATAATCTTTAGAGAAATTGGTAAACATCAGTAGGATTAAAGCATAGAAAAACTTATAATTTGTACCTCCAGAGTAAAGAGATAATAATGGTCTTCTCAAAACATACAAAGTGTAAAACTTTGTTTTTCCTCTACGAATTTTGAACTGTAAAGGTCCAGTCTGCCTCTCCCTCCAAGGGGCCTGAGGAGAATGTGCTCAGAAATTAGAACCGTAAAGGACCTGAGGCTTGGAGGGTAGACTCCCACTTGCTTTTCAGGCTGACGATACTGCATCAGACACTTTCTAAATGAAGTTGTGGCATTTCCTGGGGCATGAAGCATGCTAAGATATTCTGAAATCAGGAAATAATGATCCGTGCTTGTAAAGGAATTCTATTCTAACAAATGACTCCAAACAAGCTAGCAGAGCATGCAAATCTGGTAACAGTCATGGCTGCAGGGGTGACAGAAGCTGGCAGCATGACCAATCTCACAACACAGCCCTAGGACTGGGAGGGACTCTGAAGGGAAACCCAGAGGGGCTCTGGGTCAGAGTGGAAGATTTCTACCCTCCCTACACTAGCAGGTGGGCCAAGGTCAGGCTCCTAAGTAGCCAAATTGTGGCACTTGAGGGATGTACGTTCCCAGTCAAATTGTAGATCAGGAATGGGAGATGGCTGATAGTCTTATGTCGGAGGAAAAATTGTGGCATGAAGACTCAACATGAGAATAAATACTGGGCGAATCAACTTCCCTTGTTATTTTGCCAAACAATGTTGAAGTGGAGCTCCTTTTTTCACAAGTCTATGATTCACACAGACTTATCCACATTAATGCTTCCTATGAAACTCAGAATGAGACAACGGCAACAACACCTCCTACAATCTGCCTTCCACTGTAACACGGCGCCAGCCTGGGCACTTAGGCAGCCTTCTGTGCCCCAACTCCATGGCTAAATGCTGACTGTTGACATTCAGAGCTCTGTTTTCCTGAGTGATCCCAGGAGCTCAGATCCCAGACTTGGTGGTGGTGGTGGTGGTGGTGGTGATGATTGGGGTAGGAGCAGGTGGAGTGTGGTAGAAGGTTGAATCTGGACTCCTAATGTTTTGTGATGGAGAAAATAATCTACAGATATTTGAATTCTTAGGATCAAACTTGTTGACAATTTTGAATGGGATGGGTCAGGTGTGAGGGTGTTGGTGGCTGACAGCTATCATCTCCACTCCCCACAGAGAAAGTATCTTCAACGTGGAGATGGCCCATGTCATCTGGTCCTGGCTCTCCTTAGGGAGGGCTAGGAAAGAGCTCACTCCTGTACAGGCTGGAAAGAGTTCGGTGAACACGCGTGTTCTCTTGGCAATTTTACATTTTCACTTGGAGCTATCTGATAATTTTATATTTATCTATAAATAGTTTACAGCTTAAAAAATGCTAACTCTCTCCAATGACCCGAGGGCTGCCCATTTTGCAAACCTTGGCAACTGTTGCTCTTCCAAGCATATTCATCTATGTGGTCGATGACCCTGGGCGGCTGGCTACTTAAGAACTGGGGGCTTTCCTGTGCTCTCCAGCAAACTCATTTTTTTTTTTGCTCTAAATTATGGCATATTTCAATTCCAGTGCTAATGTCTAACTCTTTCAGTAAATATGCTTTTCACCTAAAATATTTTAAGAAATAGTCAAGTTCTGAATCATGCTGTGAAGGGCCAGAGAGCATGGAAAATTTTAAACAGGAGCAAGTCTAAAAGTCATTTATATTTGCTTGGAATGCATTAGAAATTTTTTCCTTAGTTGATTTACTTCCTTCATTATGCTTTGCTTGTGCCAATTGCTTTATACTTGAAAGCAGCCACAGGAAGGAAGATGACCTGAACGTACCGTTTTAGAAAAAAACAACCTTGGCATTAAATAGACGACAGGTCATCCTTGATGGCAAAAACTCGTATGTGGTAACCAAGACTTTGATTATCCCTAAATATTTGTCAAATTTCTTCACTTTTCCTCATATAATACCAAAGAATGAAAAAATGTACATTTTAAATTCCATGTCAATAAAATGTTAGAGCATGTGTTCTTTTAGCTGCTTTGCCTAGAGGAAAAAAAATAGCAAAGTGAAGCAATATTAAAAGTAAGTCAGAAATATTACCTTCGCTTTTAGAAATGTAAACATATGTCTAATATCATCAGTCTAAGATCATGGGAATATGTTGTATTTATTTATTGTTCTGAAGTTCTACAACAAAATGTGAATAAAAGTTACCAACTGGGAACTCTAAATAGTTTTCTTGTGTACGAACAAAGTTGCTTTAGCTAGATATATTACCAACTATGAAAAACAGATTTTCAAAAGGGCTATAATAACAGTGATAAAATTTACATGAATTTTTTAAATATTTAGATGGGAAATGTAAGAAAATAAAACTATGATGGAGAGTACGACATTTCTGCAGAAGGAGCGTTTTTTTTCAGTATTGACCATAATTGATACAGTGAGGGGAAAGCATTTTGGTCTGATCCTCATTCTAGTATATCTCAGATTATTTTTCAAAATTCCTTAATCTCTGCAGCTTTCAAAAGCAAGACAGCATAAACAATCATATTATACTTTATTTCATTATTTCAAAAGAGCCCTGAGAAATATTTTTGGCTCCTCCTGATGGGTGTGTGTGTGTGTGTGTGTGTGTGTCCGTGCTCCAATCTGCATGCTTGTGCTTTAATTTGAGAAATAAAATAATACAAAGAACAAGCAGTGACAGAATCAGTGCTTTCGCCGCAGAGCCAAATGACAGAGAGAAGCAATTTTTCTTAAAGCAATTTCAGAGAGCACTTTCGACACACACACAAGAGACAGGCCAATGAATGAAATGCCCTCAGTGTTAGCAGTGTAACAGAAGACGCTGGCCCCAGAGCGCCTTAATGTGCTGGGGAATGGAGGGGTTTGGAGAGGCAGCGGTCTCCAGCCCCAGTCACCACGCTGGATTGCATTTTTTAGAAAGAATAGCCTGAGTGCTTACAGCAAAGATCATCAGTGTGTCCCTGCACATCACATCCCCGGCATCCCCAGAGACACCAGGGGGGACGAGCTGCATATCCGCATGGCCCTGTGTGGCCACTCTTATTCTCTTAGATAAAACTGCCCCACAGACCTAAATATTTATTGGATTTTAAGAAAACAAGTTGAGTGGTGTTAAATATAGTTTAAACTACCAATTACAATGTCAAAAAGTGATATCCATATTTGCCAAGTCATATCCAGTTTGGGAAACTGGAACTCCTGTATATTGGGGAGGGGGTGCGTATAAATTGGTAAAGGCTTTTTAGGGTGCAAAATGTAACATGTGCTTATTACTCAAACCAGACTTTCCACTTCTCGGAATCCTGCCTACAAAAATACATAACAGGATGTCCTTTGCAGCATTGTTCCTAGTGGTAAAAACCGGGAAAACCTAAATATCCGCCAGTAGAAGAAAGTTTAAGTAAATCACATACATCTGTTCTAATGAGAAAAGAGCTCTAGATCACACTGCTGAATGAAGAAGACTATTTGTTTAATAATACATCCTGCTGATATGAAAAATAAAATGCATCAATATCTTGGTACCCAGATCTGGAGGATATACATCAAAACGTTGAGGGGACATTTCTGCAAATGGAGTGACATCACAGAAAGCCCAGTGTGAGTAAAACGGACTTTTTTACACTTTATATATTTCACAATTATAAGTAAAAAAGACTTTTTAATTTGAATATGTATATATGTATGTGGACAATTAGAAAAATTTCTAAAAGAACACTAGTAATTCGAGTTTTTTAAGTTTTGTAACCATAAGCAGTTCCTTCCCTTAGTATCTCTGGAAAGATCAAAACATTTTCAGACATGGGTTTGGCATGACTTTATAGTGTTAATCAGATTAAGTGTACGCACTGCTATCTCTATTTCAGGAATCCCGCTCACATAATAGGGTTTTAGTTTTAGTTCGTTGCTTCTACAAGAAACTGAGCTCACCTCTATTCTACCAGACACCAAAATGACTTGGTAACTGCCCTCACTTTTTAGAAGCAAGTTAATCAAAGGACTCCCTGTCCTTATGGCCATCTCTTAGTCCCTCAACCTTTTAGTCACTAATCAAACACATCCCTCTGATGGCCCAAACTTCCTTTGAATCGCATGACCAATGGAAACGAGAGCCTTCTATTTTCTCAATGTGCAAAGTATGGCGGTAACAACCAGACCCCGTGCCCAGCGCTTTCCGCCAGCATTTGCTCTTCATTGCTGAGTCTGCTAACCTTGCTGTGGCCACTGTGAAAATCTTAGGAGGGAGTCAACGTGAGCTTCCTTTGGTTATTCCTTCTCCCTAAATGGCTGCCCCTGGGCTATAACATCTGACTTAAATCCATTATATTAGTTTTCCTGGTGCACAACTATCGTTTGAATGCCATCTATTTAAATATTTAGAAGAGCTCCCCAAATATAAGTTTTATCTCTTTGTACTTCCATTGGCTTAAGGCATGTCTCCCTCTTACGGCTGTCTACCTCTTGAGCTGCGCCCTCCCACCTTCAATGCCCTTCCTTCTCTTAACCCTCTTAAGCTCAGCCTCACGTTATTCATCTCTTGTGGAACAGTTTCTTTGTCATTAAGGAAACACAACCTATTTATATAGACACGGTGAAACGTGTTAATCAAGCCCTTACACGTTTATTGGGTCGTCAGGAAAGTCATGACATATTTTTCTATGTTTTTCAATGCAAAAATACGTCATGACTTTCTCGACAACCCAATATAATTCCATCATCTCGAAATCTGTCCAATATGTAGCCAACTAGCCACATGTGGCTATTTAAGTTAAATTTAAATTAATTTTAAATAAAATTAAGTTTAAAATTCAGTTTCTCGTTCTCACTAACCACTTTTCAAGTGCTCAATAGCCAAAAGTAGCCAGTGTCTAGGGTACTGGATAGTACAGATATACATTTTCATCACCGCAGAAAGTTCTACTGGGCAGCCTTGATTAGGTATTTCAACTACAATAGAACCTAGACCCTCGGGAGACTTCAAAACTTCAATAGCAAGAAGAAACTGGATCTTGGGAAAACAGAAAATGCATTAATTAATAATGAATGAAAGCAACAAACAAATTCACTGTGTCTGGAAACAAGTAAATAAATTTCCCCAAGTAAATAAATTTTCTACAAATCTTTACATTGCTATTTAAGAACCCAATAATACTCTCCTCCTAAGTATTACGTACACCTGGCTGGATTACATTTTTTTATTCTGAAGTAGTCTTCTATAGATTTTCAGAATTATTCTTTAAAAAGAACATTTATGAATCTGTCAACCTGTTCCTTCTCATTTAGGTATAAACAAGTTTGAAAAGATTAGCCAAACGGGAATGTAGGAAGGTTTCCAACTGCTTAAAGCCCTCTGAATGGCAAGCCAATCTTTCATTCTCCAACAGTGACAAGAAAGCCATCTCCCATTTGCAAAGCATCTATTCATTCATTAGCCTGCTTGGCTCTCACTGGCCCATGAAACCTGCCTGAACCCTGTCTGCACACAACGCTCCAGCATTAATCTCTCTCTGTTTTGTCTAACTACCATCTCCTGTGCATGTTTCCATAACTGTGCACATCCCACTGTATTCTGGTTACCTACTTACATGTCCACCCTCCACCCTCCACATGTGGCTAGAAGCTACTTGGGGGCAGGAAAGCACTGACTCTTATTTGTATTCCTAGCATTGTGTCTGGCACACAGATAGTCCTGTATAAATATTTATTGAATTGAGCCGAGCAAATTGGATTCAAGGCTGTATGTAAACCTGCTTTTCATTCTATTCTGACTCAAAGTCTTGCTGTCAGGGGTATCTGAGGTATAAGCAATGTACTCTACTTTCTTTGCCACTGCCTGCATTTAATTAGCAGACATCTGAATTAATTGGAAATGTTATCAGAAGCTATTACAGCCTATGATCCATTTGGCTATTGGAAGCCTACCTGTATTTGCTTTCTTGACTATGGTAGTTTCCTAATTTCTTGCGGGGTGGGGGGGGCGGGAAAGGTTTTTCTCTTGGCCCAAACAGACTAATTAATGAGGTTGCTAAGTGAAATCAACAATATTGTTCAATCTGAATTCTTTAATATCTTTCAAAATATACAAATAAATCATTGAGTAATGACATTTAGGTTTGATGAGCCAGAAGACAATGGAGAGTATTGTCAATATTTAAAATTTAGATAAAGATTCACTCTCCAAAGTGTCTCCAGGAAAATGTCAATTGTCTTTTGTTCCTAAGAAACTTGACTTTATAAAATGGGTAAACACCCAGATTTCAAAAGGGCATCCCAAATATGTCATATACTGTTGAAAGATCATTAGTTCATATATATATATGTGCTTTTAAAAGCAGAATTCTAATAATCTTAATTAAAAGTATGGCATTAGCAATCAAAATTTGAGATACAATAACTCAAATACAAGCTGTGAAATTCAGGAAAATGATTTCCTATCCAGGACATACATGGCCCATTTTAGCGCTATAATAACATTAAGAAAGCCAAGTGAAATTGTTTTTCCCTCCAGGTTGGATTAGGACTCTAATAGCTCTTTTGTTTTTCACCTCTCCTTTTAATATCAACAGAATATCACATTTTATAACGTTTGAAAATGTTGAAGGACAGAAAAAACACTATCTCTGAATTTGCTGAGGGATTTGTAGAACAATTTGTGATTCTTCTTCATTTAGAGCACTACCCTAGAGATTATATTTGTACAGAGATTTAGAATTTCCAATTGCTTACATATGCATTATCACATTTAATGCAAATTGCTCATATACATGATTAGTCCAATTATTCAGGCAACATCTGCTCAGTTTACATATTATTCATGACATTTCCCTTCCTTCTTTTTGCCTTTCTGGCCTGAAATTTGATCATTTTCTTTCCAGTTGGTCTTGTACTAGTGACAAAGGAGGAAAGAAGATAAGGAGGGGAAATTCAAGCTGATCATATTTTAAAATTTATAGAGTTCTCTTAGAAACAAATGACTGTGAATATTAAAATTGCTAGCTAAATTAAGGCTCTAGTGAGCAGAGGCATTAAATGATTCAAAGGATTTTAATGTTTGTGACTTACTCAAATACATTTAATCTACAACGTGTAATTAATAACATTATTTTATAATCACTATTTCATTTCTTTAGGCCTGTGAGCTGGGGAAGATTATTCCCATTTTTATAGGTGAGAAAACAGGAATACGGAGAGACGGAGCTGATCTGTTCAAGCGAAGGCCAGGATTAAAGGCTAAGTCATTTGATCCGGGGGAGCATCTATCCATCCCCTGAAGTCAGTGGTTGTCAAGCTTTAGCGTGCATCAGAGCCTTGGGGGGGCTTGTGAAACACATGGCTGGGGCTGAGGGTTCTGACTCGGCAGGTCTGGGGTGGGGCCTGAGGATGTGCATTTCTAAAAAAGGGCCGCAGAGGTTGCTGCTGCCAGTGGTCCTCGGACCACACTCGGAGAACCACTGCTTTAAACCGCAGCTGCCCCCCTCAGCTCTTTGTACGTCCCACTAAGCTCGAAACCACATCACAACAGGGAACAGCTCCTTGGAACAGTGTTGCCCCTCTCCACCCCTGGCCCCCATTGCCAACTGGTCCCCATTATGCTGCCTGTGGCAACTCATACACGCTGCAGGACCACTGCGTGAAGCGGCTTCCGTTTTCTCATGGCATTAAGGAAACAGGTCAAGTGAAACACGTAAGTAACCTTTTATTGTAGAACCTGTTTAAGCTAAAATGTTCGCTCCTTTTTCTCTTCTAAGACACTGAATTTCATGTGAAACAAAGAGACATGGGGCAAACAAGGAAAACCGTCCCCAAGCCACCACCCTTCCAAGGAGCTCTTTATGCCCTTGCAGAATCTGAGTCACCACGTCATCCATGATGTGAAGACCTCTAGGTGTGGTCTTCACACAATTATCACCATCAGCACCAGTCAATACTATTCCAGCTTTGTGAAGGGGGACTGATTTGCGCTTATTCCTCAGAAACAAATGACTGTCCTTCTACCGCCCACTCCAAGTAATTTCTCCCACGCCTCCTTCCTTTGCATGTAAAATGTGTCACTTTACATGGGCATTATTGTGTTCATTTTTTTCAGAGTGCTTGGGTATGTATATAGATGCTCTGCTTTGTGAGAAAAGTGGCCAGATTGTGATGCCCCAGAGAGTTAATTAACTGGAGAATGAAGATTGTGCGAACCACAACATTCTCTATTACATCCAACTGGCGACAATACAATAGCTGCAAGAAATGGATTACTGACAGTTCGTTAACGTTCAACAGCATGGTCTTACCTATGCACACTAGATCCATAAAACCATACATTCCATAGCAGATTTGAAAAAGGATGTCCTTCCTCTGCCACACGGCATAGGGGCTGAAGGCTGACCACAGGAGCCAGGCCACACTGGCTATTAAGAACAGGGATCCTAGGATTACAGCAATCATCTGAACTTTCTCAACCAGTGTTATAGAAATGCTTTGCCACTAAAAGAAAAACAGAGGCATGTAAGGAAAAGGTGCTGTGTATAATTTTAAAAGAAAAAAAAAAAAACCAAAACACTTTCAGCCCCATGTTTCTCTTCATAATGTTAAGAACCCTTTTCAATCTGATTGGCCCCCAAATGAATTTTTCCATTTCATCCAGGCTATACAACATAGACAAGCAGATAAAGATTAATGAGTTGCCTTAATGTCGTTATTTTCAGTAATTCACCATTCTGCAAATTTAATCTAGTTTTATTCCAGATAACAGTAGTGAACATGAATGGCTGAGGGATATTTGGTACCTGGGAATCACATTATCTTTCACACATGCATGAAATTAAAAACACTCTGAAGAGACATGATGCGGACTCCTCTATTTGGACATTTATTTTGCTCTAAACATATGTGGCTAATGCAAAAAGAGGAAATTTCTTGTTTTTGTGGGAAAATGTAAAAAACAAATAAGTAAATTATATTAAGAACATCAGTGAAAAAGTTGCTTAAGGTAAAACACTAGAATAATTATACGGGAACTATAAAACTGTACATTATCTGCTATTGGTACATTTCATATACTCAGATATTATTGACAGGGTAATCCATGAAGCCGTTTTTGTCAAGATTTAGAATTTGTACCCAAACGGAGAAACTTTGAAACTCACAAACTGTATACAGCACACACTATTCAGTGGGGAAAGTAATTTGAGAGGATTTACAGTATAAATGTTCAAAATTTTTTCAAGGGTGTTATCAACTTGAGAGAATTAATTAGTCATGTTCTCACTTTTGCATAATTGAGACAGAAACAAAACTAAAATTGCTATTATGATTGCCAGTAAACAATGAAACTGAAAACAACCTGCACAGTCTTTCAGCGTGAAAGAGCTCTGGCTGTTGCAACATATGGCTCGTCAAAAAAAATTCCTAAACAGTTTAAGTAACCTTTAAAAACAAATGAGCTGAAATAATCAGCATCCGTTGGGTGAATCTGGTGGTTTCTTAAATTGTTTACTTACCTTAAGTCTGAATATGTACATCTCCAAATGGCAAGTCTATCACTACCCATAACCTTCCTCTTCCCTTACTGTCTCTGCGTCTCTCGCATCATAAATAATTTGCATATCACATTTAAGTATGCACTTAACCATGCATATTCATGGATACGCTTTTAAATTCTACAGTTATTAAATATCAAAATGTGTTGGAAATATTTTGTAAATTAAGATCATTTACTTCACTTTTATTTTAAAAAACAGAACCAAATGACAGTTTGGTGGAATGCTATAAGAAAGATATTTCTAATTATTTCAATATGAAGATTCACTTATGGAAAAATGTTCCTTGCTTTTACAATCCTGGATGAATAATAATTAAACTAGTCATTATTTTATCATTACAAATCAATCAGTGTTGTATTTCAAGTACGTATTTGAAGCTGTCTTTTCGCTAACTTCCTGATGTAATTTTAAACACATTCATTTCAAAATGCCAGGCATTTGAATTTTAAGCCATTTTAAATTTGTTGCCACCAAACAAGTGTGAAGTGTCAGTGTCTGTTGTTCTGGTTTTGTTTTGATGTTCACTAAGATTTTCTATAAATACAGCCCCATGGTAAGCCATATAGAAAACTACTTCCAACTAGCATTTATCCTAGATGGATGCTACCATGCATTGGGTTACCCTTTATCAATTTATTGATCACATCAGATAGATGAAAACAAAGCATACTTTTAAACCCACGAGGCGAAAGTATCCAACTTGTGCATGTGTGTGTGTCTGTGTTTGATTTTCACATGGTGGGCCACATGTTTCAAAATACAGATGCCTGCATCCCAAGGGTCTCGGGTAATCAAAGGTGAGTGAGGAGGATTCACCAAGAACGATCTTTACTGATATCTGTTTTCTTTTTGCTAGTAATCCTTTATGTTCCAGATTCATTACATAATTATAGTGGACTTAAATTTGGACAGCTTCATATTGTATGGTTAATTACATTCCACTTCAATTAAGCTTACTAATTGATCCAAGACTGCCTGCACGCATGTCAATTTAGTAACAACATGGCGGCCGCAGGCCCTAGGACACACTCAGATTTGGGTGCACTGGTGGGGTTGGTTACACGTGGTGGCGTTGTCTCCTGGGACACAGAAATTGTGGTGGCTCTTGTCTCAGCATGAACCTGACTGCCAAGAGTGGGAGGTCGTGCCCAAGTGGCAGGCTTCCAACACATGAGGCTCAGCTGTTCCTTCGCAGAAAAGCTGAGTGATCAAGGGACAGACTTACTAGGAATAAGAAACATTGATGCTTCCTACTTGTTTGGTAATACCAAATTTAAAATGGCTGAAAATGTAAATACCTGGCAATTTGAAATGAATGTGTTCAAAATTATGTCAGAGCCTAGGAAAGAAAAAAACAACTCTTGATTACAGTACACTGGGAAGCTTAATTATTGACTAGTATCATAGATTTTTTTTTATGTGGATATCAGAATTTAAGATTTTTGAAGCTTATTTTTAAAGGATAAACTGTTCAAATCTATAATGAGCTTACTGAAAATTTTCATTTTATATCACTTTGCTATTAATGCAAATCTGCCTGAAAGTGCATAGATGTTCTTCTTAAACTGATGGACCTTAAAATTAACATCATTTCACTGAATAGCTAATAAGAACAAACCATTATTGAAATCAAAATTATTAAACCAATTATGAACATAGGCATTTCCCTTTGAACACTGATATTATCTTGGTAATTTCTTTGCCCGCTGTCTACTGATCTTTCTTATTTTTACTATTATGTGCAAAAAGTGGGAATGTTCACAGTCTTCCTCTAAGAAAAATAATGCTGCTTTTCACCACTAGGAAACATCCACCTAGCATCCTTGCCCTGGAAGGCACACATTATCTACAGTCAGCCTCAAAGAGCTGTGCTAATGGACCATTAGCTTAGACAATAAAAATAGAAGATGAGTCTCTTGTGGCGTCTCTCCCTACCCCAATTGTACCCAAAGCCTGGATTTCCATTTGTAAGACATTTCTGAATCTTAAGCAAAATTTGTCAACCACTGAACATACTTTTCTCCTCTAAAACTTAATATATATATATGTATGTATGTATACTTTCTTCACTTAAATTTCTTCCCATGATTGGAAAGGGAAATAATAGAATAATGACGAGATTGGCTCTAAATAATTGCTACTGGGCCGGCTGAGTGGCTCAGTTGGTTAAGAGCTCGCTTAAGAGTTTGAGCTCTAAGCAACAGTGGTTCGAGTCCTGGCCCGAACTGAGCAGCCGCTGAGCTGCCAACAGGTGGCAGGATGGCTCAGCTAAAAAAAAATAATAATAATAAAATAAATAAAATAAAATAAAATCCAAGTCAAATCATTAAAAATAATAATAATAATTGCTACTATTTTATTTCTTTCCATAACATTTGGATATGTGTTGATACTTTTATATTCCTGAAAAGCTATTCACTTCTATGCAAACTACAGGACCTATTGTTTCTAGCAAGAGAGGGACCGATAGGGACTGATTAACTCCTCTTTTAGAAGTTCATTCTCATTTAGCAAACTAGAAGTAATTTAATAATCATAGCTTACATTTATATAGGGTTAATATGTGCCAGGCACTTTTCTAAGCAGTTACACCTATGAACTAATTTAATCCCCATGACAAGTCTATTCGGGAGGTATTATTATTGTAATCCCCATTTTGTAAATAAGTAAACTGAGTCAGAGAAGTTAAACAATTTATCCAAGGTTAAACACGTAGTAAGGACTGGAACTGAGATACAAACCCAGATAGTCTGGCTGCTAGGTTCATGCTCTCAACCCTTAAACTATACTGTGCAATTATTCCACTGAGGTCTGATAACAATCAGTTGCATACACCCCATCTTTGCAGTGCCATGGTGACTTTCCTGATAAAAGATTTGGGTCTGTCTTCTCTGGGTCTACTGAAATGGCTTTCCAGCTGGACTTCTAGCTGTGAATCATTCCCTGATCCTCTATGTAACTCCCAAGCCTATAGTCCTAATAAAAGGAGAACTGCCCCTGCTGGGCTGGACTCTAGGCTCCATCAAGGAGGGCTAAATGTTTGGTTCAGCACATATTCCCAGTGCCTGGCACGTAATTGTTGCCGGAAGGATGAAAGAAAGGATGGAGGGCTATTACGAGGCAGAGAGGGAAGGAGGGGGAAAGGAAGTTGGAAGTTGGATGGAAGGAAGGGAGTGAGTGATAGAGGAAAGCGGGGAGGAAGAGAGGAGAGAGAGAGGAAGGAGAGAGGGACAGAGGTACACTCCTCAACTTCACTTCATCTGTCTTCTTTGTATTCTCCCAAATGCCATGTCCTTTTCACTTTGGCCCCTCTCTGCCTTGAGCATGTTCCTTGCTCAGCATGCAATGCCCTTCTCCCCTTTTTTCACCTGATGAAATCACTCATCCATCTACGACTGACCCTAATGCCATCTAAACCCATCCCTCCTTGTGCTACTCTTCTTCTAAGCAGCAGAATCCCTTGTTCTCGACCCCACAATCCACTGTTTATACTTCTATCTAGTGCAGATTTCTCTCACTTGAATCCCAGATAGATGTTTATCTCCCTTTTGTTCATGGACTGCAGTTTTCATAATAGCAGAAGTTGAGTCTCATCTCTCCTTATGTTCACTAAACAGCTGAACACACTGTTGGGACTCAGGGCAGGCTATCCCAAAACACCCCACAATGGCATACTGATCACTCTGAATTGAAGTCACCTAACAAGCAGCCAGTGCAAGAGGGGCAGGGCGGCCCTCCACTGCTTTGACTGCAGGATAGAAATCTCCCCTGTGAAAGGTGCCCTCCTTGTTCTGGTGGTTGGTGAGGGGTTCCTAAGAGAGATACCCTCATCACTAGAGCTAAGGAATCCAGAGCCAAAAAGCTCACATACACAAACCTTGTTTACCCTTTTGCTACCCAAGCCCAAACTCAGTTTAGATTCCTCACTGGTGAGCACCCAAACTCAAGTATCTTTGTCCTGTCAATTCACCAAATTGATTGTTTCGTTGTCTAAAAGTATAAAAAGCTGCTAGTTCATCATTCTGAGAGTATCATTTATGGTCTCCTGTGTGCATATATTAAATTGTTTTTTTCTCCTATTACTCTGGCCGTTTTCAATTTTATTATTAGTTTACCCCTAAAAACTCAAGAGGGGGCGAGGGGGTGAATTTCCCCTCACTGCCAACACCCAGTAATTGCTTTAAATACACAGTGTCCTTACTTTAGGTTCCATCATCTATCTGACCGCCAGCTTAACATCCACAGCCATTCTGTCACTGCCCATGGGATCAAGTTCCAGCTCTGGCCAAACCACCAGTAAGTACAAAGGTGCGAATTTAAACTCAGATTTGTTTTCAAACCCCAACTACGTTCTATCTAAAATGCCTTTCTATCTGGTCTCACTCTTCCTTTCTGCCTACTTACACTGACACATCCTACATCTGAAAGCAAAAACAAAATGGACATACATCTATTTAAAAGGTGGTCGTAAGGATGGGGAATAGTCAACATTGCAAAAAGCAGCTCAGTAGAGTGCCGACTAAACCTGACCTATAACTTTCTAAGTGGCATCCTTAAATATTTCTTGAGTCTGATAATTGCAGTTTGTTAAATAAGTATTAATATGAAGAAGACAGTCTCAAGGAAGTATATCTTTTTAATTTTAATGACATTTACAAAGAATTAAATAAACTCACACTGGGAATTATTTAATATTCTCTTTATACACGACTGTTCATCGATGCACCAAGTAAGGTCCACCACTCGTAAAAAGATACAATCAATGTACATGGCCCAGAACTGAGGATCATTTTGTGTGAGGATCCATGTTATCGTGGCCCTCTTCATGGGAAATGAAACAAGTACCTGACTAATTACCACACACAGCTGTGAAACCATGGCAGAAATTGTTGTCCTTATCAATGAAACCTTGCTAATCCACACAGGTTGATTGCTGCCTTCAGAGGAAACAGGGTGGGAGAGAAAGCTGGGGGTTTCCTTTAGAGAAACGATGGGAGCCCGAGCCACGTAAGACCCAGAGTCTCCCCCTTGTGTGAATCACTTCCAATCAGTAAGATAAAAGCTGAAGAAAGGCACACGTTTCATCAGGCCTCCAGAAAGCTATGTGGGAAGATGTACCGTCACTCTAATCTCTAAAAGAGTTAATGCACCTTCTCAATTTAAAACTCAATTTTCTTCCTGAAAATAACAAGTGCTCAAAGAATAAGGCCGAACTCAGAAAAAGTATATTCATTCAGTGTGCATTAAATCATTCAGTCTAAAGTACTGTTTCATCTTTGTTTTTACAAGGCAGGTCAAATATGAAGCATAAGCTAACAGATTTGTAGTATAATGATTTATAGTACACAGGTGACAGGTGGGATTACTCACCAGTGTCACAGCAGAGAATACCTGCTCTTAAGAAGTGTCCTCTTCAGTAAAATGAATTGTGCTAAAACATATTTTCAATCATCTTTAGATGGTTTTTAAATTGAACCACTACAGTTGGGATTGGAAATGGTGGCAGAACACATCTCAGCGTGTAATCAATTTGACATGTGGATACAACATTCAGTTAATTATACGCCCATTCTTTGTAGAGTTGTATTTATAGGCTGCATGTTCAAAGTGATTTCATGGTTTGGTATGGGTCTTCTCTGCTAGAAAAGCATCTTCATAAACTAATCAGAGCTGAGATAAATGTCAGACATAAGGAATTTGCTTCTGAGAAATGTGAAATCTAAACAACCTAGAAAAAATAATTAAGAAAATAAAACTGCTTCTTTAAAATGTTAATAAAATTGATAAAGCTCCAGCAAGACTAACCAAGAACTGAAAAAGGAGCTAGAATGACAGACCTGACAGATAAAAAATGTACTAAGGGAATATCACAAACAACTTGATGCCAATTAATTCAATAACATCGAAGAAACAGACAAATCCTTTAAAAAACATGACTTATTAAAACTGACTCAAGAAGAAATAGAATGTATGAATAACCTTATATAAAATACATGGAATGTTTATTCAAAAGCCTTCCACAAACATATGAACAAACACCTCCAGGACTAGATGGTTTCACTGGAGAATGTTATCAAAGATTTAGAAAATATAATATTTACCTTACAGGTGTGTACATATGCTCTTTCAGAAAACATAGGACAGAACATTTCCAAATTCATTTTATGAGGCCAGCATAAACCTGATACCAAAACCTGACAAAAACATTATGAGAAAAGAAAAATTCCAGACCAATACTCTATGAGCATAGATTAAAAAAAAATCCTCTATAAAATATGAGCAAGTAAAATCCAGAAAAATATAAAGGGGTAGGTGGAGTTCATCTTAGGAGTGCAAGGTTGATATATCATTCAAACATCAATTAATGTAATTGACCTTATCAATAAAGTAAAAAAGATAAAGATTCTCTCGATAGATGTGGTAAATTATGACAAACACCTAATTCATGATGAACACTAGTAACAGAAAGAAAACTTAACCTGAAAAAAAATCTACAAAACACTTAAAACTAAAATAACACCTACGTTGAAAACAAAAACGCTCCTGCACCCCACGCAAGATCAGGAACTAGGCAAAGACATTACTCTTACTACAGCTATTCAATATGGAGCTGGATGTCCTACTCAATGGAATAGGCAAGGAAAAAAAAAAAAGATAGGTACAAAGAGTGTAAAGGAGCCATTCCTGAGGTAAATAAAAGATGATGGCCACAACATGGAAACGCCAGGAAAAGAGAGAGAGAGAGAGAGAGAGAGAGAGAGAGAGAGAGAGAGGAAACAAAGAAAGAAAATAGTGTAAAGGAAGAAGTATAAAATTGTCCCTATTTTAGAAGACATAATTATCTATGTAGAAAGTTTTAAGGAATCGACAAGAAAACCTAATAAAATTAGGAAGTTAACTTAGCAAAGCCTCAAAATACCAGGTCAATAAAAAAAGATCAGTTGTATTTAAATACCAGCAGCAAAAAGTAGGAAAATAAAATTACAAAAACAATACCTCTTAAAAAGCACCAAAAATCAGAAATTACATAGGACTAAAATTATTTTAATCTACAAAACATTGCTAAAAAAATTAAAGAAGACCTTCATAAACAGCACTTATGGATTAGAAGACTATTGTTCAGGTAACCATTCTTTCCAAATTTAACTTCTAAACTTAAAATAGAAGAAAAACAGTATCAGAAAAACAAAGGTTTTTGTCAATTTTACCTTTTTGAAAAAGAAACCACTCAGAATGATCATCAATCAGTTGGATGTGCTCAATCTAATTTTAACTCGGTGATTAAAGAAGAAAAACATATCTCCAATCACTGGCTGCAATTTCCACAAGAATCAGGCAGGAGAAAACCCTCTGAACCCTTTCTCGTGGGCAACAATCTTTACTACTTACTGCTCCCTTGGCTGTTGGTAATGCATATTCTTCCAGGGACAGTGTCTTGACCACAGACTATTGCTTCATTTAATTAAAACACCTGGAACTACATCATGTGACCAAGAGAAATGCAGAGAGGTAGACGGGTAGGTAGTCCCCCATGTACTAGAGAACATTTTGAGGGATTCATGTCATTGTACAGAACTCAGAACATCATTAAGTTTTTTTTTTTTCTAGAAACCTGGAAATCCCTAGGTTTGACAAGCCAGGTCCCAGGGCTATGGCGATCTGCTCAGTATGGTTTGCAGCTCAGAGAGAAGCTGAGCTCCTCAAGGAGAGGGTCACCCTGGAGGCTCCAGGGTTGAGTGTCCTGGACTGTGGGTCTGGGTCCGAGGATTCGAGCAGGAGAGAAACTGTCTTCCCCCAGAAAGGAAGCCCCTGGGAGGAGATGGCCTCTAGAAGACTTCACTCTAGCACTGAGTCTCCCCATCTTTCCCCACGACAATTGGGCTCAACTGTGGTGGACACATGAACAGGCAAGGCCGTCCTTTGACCTCAGAGTCAGGAGAATGAAGTCCTGAATGAACTGAAACAAAGGTGAAACTGGTCTGCGGCTGCCTGCAGCAGCAGCGCAAGGACTGAGAACCGAGAGCTAGGCCAGAGAGATCAGGAACGCCTGAAAAGTTTGAAAATTCCATCCCAAGAGGGAAGGAAATTAATCCAAAGTGAAGGTTTAGTTACTAATGAGAAGCAGGACTAGCAGCGCCCAGAGACGTACAGTAGGAGGGACGCTGAACAGGAGAGGCGCCTGTGATTGGCCAGCACCAGGACACTAATTACACGAGTGAGACGAGCCTTCCAATGACACGTCTGTCCAGAAACACCCTCCAAACAAAAGCTCTCCTTTATCCAGATGCCAAGTCTCCGGAGAGAGCCCTGAAGACTATCCTCTCTGGCTGTCTCCAGATCCACAGGAAGTGGTGGGTCAAAGAGTAGAAGGTACGAAGTTTTCTTGAAAGGGATGAGGAGTAGTCTTAGTTGGAAGGTTTCACCTGACTGAGAAAAACTTCTCAAATGACTATTAACAGGAACAACAACTTTTCGAACTCACTAACATGATTAATTTAGCAACTACATAGGAATACCAAAGATTCTGGATCTCACTTAAGAAAACAGCATATTTATTCCTCCACTGTTTTCTTCTAGTTCTTCCAGAACCACCCATAGCTCATCTCTCAGTGTAATCATGCTTGTCAAGGGCTTGTCGGTCCAGATTTAACAGTCCAAAAGTTAAAATAAAAAGACATTTTAGCTCTCTTCAGTGTTCAGTGGCCTCCCTCTCTGTGTTAATTCTTTTTTGTAACAGAAGCAGGTGATATCCATTATTACAAATCAGGGAAATTTGCCCCGGGTGTCAACTGTCTAATATAGTTATAGTCTTAGTAACTAGATTTTGCCCCATATGAATTAAAAGCGTGTGTCTGCATATAATGCATTTTTGCTTCATTACTCTTGTCAATATTCAGTATTAATTATGTTTAAACACAGGCACCCCAGGGGATCTCTATCTAAGTAATTACTAGGTGGTCATAATTGTATTTACTTGTTCTCTCCAGAAGGAGTTGAAAACTATCTTTGCTCTAGAAGTTTATTAAAACTCTCAAGGGCTGTCACTGTTTTCAACCTTGGTTTTGGAGCAGAATTTTCATGGAAAGCAACTACCTTCCCATTTACATACCTCCATTCATGTAGACCAAACACTGTGTATTCTCCTAGGGGTCAGAACAGCATCCTTGGTAACCAGGGACCACAGCATGAGGCAGATCACCACTTCTGTGGGATTTCTGCAGGGTCTTTACAACGTGGCTTTCTTTGGCTATGGGAAGCAACGTAATGTGCTGGAACAGAGAGCTGTGAACTGCTCTGCTACCAAGCGAATTATTCTTCTCATACGGATCTCAGTGTTCTTCTCTATAAAATGACATTTGACATAGTGGTCTCAGAATAATTTTGTACTGGTGTCTCCATGCCTTCCTTAAAAGCATGAGGGATTTTTTTTTTGGGGGGGGGGTTGGTGGCCGAAATGTTCTAAAACTTGAATGTGGTGATGGTTGCACAAGTCTATAAATTTACTAAAAATCATTGAATTGTTGCAAAAACAGGCAAATTTTTGATATGTAAATTATACCTCGATGAAACTACTTTTTAAACCCTCAAAAATATCCATTAAACAGCACAATGAGTGGAATTATTCTGGCAATTATCTGCTTAGTTCATGTGTGTTATCTTCTACCCTAAAATACCTGAAATGTACTTAATTTTTAAAATTAAATATAACTCTTAGCACAACCCAAGAGAGAGGGAACTTCTAACATGGCTCTTTACTTAAATTAAGTCTGCTCAGCTTTCTTCTTCCTAGAAAGTTGCACACCAGATAAAGAGTGTGGTGAAAGTGTCAGCCATTCCCACGCTGGACAGGTCTGACATTTCCACCTCTTTGCTATATGACTTTGGGCAAGAAGGACCTTATTGTCCTCATCTTTAAAATGGTGTAACAGTAACTATTTCATAAGGTTGTGGTGAGAATTAAATGAGAACACACACACACACACACACACACACACACACACAACCATACTACAGTGCCTGGGCACATAGCTAGCACTCATTCATAATTTATAATTATTATTTCAAAGACAAAGAGCCCTAGTTGAGAACTTCTCTGAGAGTGCACAATCCGCGCGCGCTCTGCTTCTGGATGAAGTCTGATGGAAGAACAATCACCAGTGTGTCTCGGCACAGGTGCCCCGCCCAGCTCCCAGGTACACGCTAACCACGTCCCAACTCCTGGCATGCTGCCACGGTTAGCATAACACTTTGCTTGAGTGCAAAGAAATCCTTCCAGTGACATAAGAAACTACAAACTGCTTAAGGAAGATTTGGCAACTCATTAATCCCCAGTAAGGGGATAGGAGAGAAAGGGCGGGAGGAAAAGCTACGATATCTTCTCATATTTTATCTGGACTTTGAGCAATATTTTAATAAAACAAGTTAACAAATGCCTTCCCATTAGTTCCCAGAATGCCACATTGTCCAGAAGTTTTCCCATCGATAAGGGGTTTTTTTTATAAGAATAATAAAGAACAAGATTTTCCTCACTACAGAAGTCTTCCCTTTGTGTACACTTCACGTCATTCGCTCACACTTGAATTGAGAGCCCGCCATTCGCCAGGCCAGGCAGAAGCGCAGGAGGGGAAGCTGCCGTGAGATACGCCAGCAAACTGCGCTCATTACGCGGTGGCTGTGGCCAGAAAACGCATGAGAAATGGACGGTGCAGAGAAAACAATGTCAGATGGTGACAAACGTTCTGATATGTTCAAGATGCCTAGTTAAAAACAAGTTCAGAGTCTTTGTGATTATGCCTGTAATAATCTACATCTATATATTAGCACAGCATGCTAATTTTTTAAATGAATGTATGAAGCATTGGTGAATAAGGAAAAAGCATATTCATTAGGAAAAATTTCCTTACAACATAAAGATTTCTTTATAACAGTTCTTTATAAGATGGATGGATGAATGCACGGGAGGGAGGATGATAGATGATAGATGATGATAGATAGATAGATAGATAGATAGATAGATAGATAGGATAAATGAATAGATGGACAGATGGATGGATGAAGTATGAATAGGCTGAGCTAACCTCATCCAAGGCCACAGCTAAGGCCACTATAACATTCATAATAGCTGTACGGCCACTGTGCATTGTCTCCATACATACACTATAACCCCCCCAGAGTAAGAGAAACATTTGGCCTTTTCTGTTTGGGGTTGGGTATTGGAAGAAAGCTATCTGGAAAGGTTAGGATGATACTAATAATCCTGGAGCCACACAGCTTCTGGATCAGGCCACCTTTAGGCCTCAGGGAGGGGAAACTGCCCTACAGACTGAATAATTGTGTTGTTCCAGTGAAGGGCTGGCACTTTGGATAGGAGAGAAAACCAGAAGAAATCTGGTAATGAGAGAAACAGTGAGCACAAATGGAAAACGTGTCCACCGAAGACTGAATTCAGCCTACCCCACATCTGAACCTACACAATTTAGAACCTGTCCTCATAAAAACACACTTAGAAGGAGACAGAAAGCTCCTCAGAGGCCCTTCTTTTTAAGGAAAGGGTGGTCCAAGCAGAGAAGTGAACAAGGCCACTGACTGGCTGGTGGGATGTCAGCATGACCATTGGAATCGGTCCAGTCTTCCTGTTACCCTGAATATACCCTGAAACTTCTCCCTTTATCGAGTTGGGTTGTCTTCTCAATCCTGTGGGCTCATGTACTATTCACTTGTAATTCTGTTTGCCAGTCCAAGGGAGTTGGCCCATTACCTACGACAGTGGCAGAAACCTCCTGCCTCCATGACCCAAACATCAGAGGTGACTGGGGGAGGGCCTGTGACCCGGGACCACAGCCAGGGCCCTGCCTGCAGGTGAGGTGTTTTACAAAGCTGCACCTGGGGTTCTTATGAAATTTCTGTCTATCCTGAAAAACATCCCGAAATAATAAACATTACAGAAGGGTGAATATAAATTTAGTCACATGACAGCTGAACTAGCTCTTTAGTGACTTATGAACAAGATTTATCGGATAGAAGATGTGAAGGCATTTTCTAGAGTTTTCCCTCCCCCAAGAGATGCCTAGAGTGAAAAAATAAACTAAGTGAATTGGAGAAAAGAAGAGGGCCTGAGGGGAAGCAGTATTGATTTTTTTTTTTGGAAATCGGATCCTGTATTATTGCTTTATAGGATGTTATATTTCTCTTAAAGGATAATTGATTCTTCAACAAATTTGACAAAAGTTTTGTAATCAAACAGAATATTACTTGGTCATAAAAAAGAATGGAATCACCATTTGTGACAACACAGATGGACCTACAGGGTATTATGCCAAGTGAAATAAGTCACACAGAAAGACAAATACCATATGAGCTCACTTATTTGTGGAATGTAAAAAACAAAGTAAAGGAATAAACACGACAGGAAAAAAAAAAGAAAAGGAATGCCCGACTGGAGCTAAGCGTGCTTTGCAAATAGTAAAATAGGAAACTTGTACCCCCAAATAATTAATAAATTATCAAATAGGTACAACATTAAATGTGCCACACACACGCACACACACACACGCACACGCACACACACGCACACGCACACACACGCGCGCGCACACACACGCACACACAAATAAAGCCTATTTCTGAGCATTCTAGGGCTAAGAGGGAGGGCAGGCATGAGGCTGCAGCGATGGTTCAGAGCTTGGGACGTCCCAGAAAGAGGAAGAGGACCTGCTGATGGCAGAACTGTCCCCAACGCAGGACAAGCTCCAGGTGGGGGAAAGGCGCGCAGAGGTCGCTTCGCTTCACTTCTGGAAGCCTCGGCTGGCTTGGGACAGGGTAGGGAGGGTGAAGAGGGGACCGCAAAGCAAGAGGTTCAGAGAGCACTCATCTGGGAGGCCAGGCCGGGGCAGGTGGCCCACAGTGATCTCTGGAAGCTGTTCTCGCTGACATTACAAGGCCAGGGCGGTGAGAAACGGGCAGCACAAAGTGAGGCGGGTGTCGTTCCGGGGAGCCGAGGCATGTCAGGGTGTGTTCCGGGGTGTGTGTCTCCTGGATGGAGATGGCACGGGCGTAGTGAGAGCATGCATGCTGGCATCCGTATGCACACACATGTGATCCTGACTACGTGCCTGTGCCCTCCACCTGGTGATGCTTAATTAATATCACAAGCCTCGATGTGGTTGGACCTCAACTAGAGTCCCACTTCTGCCATTCCTGATATAACCTTGGCAATTTGCTTATTGACCTTTCAGAGTCTCAGGGTCCTCATTTGCAAAACAGGATAATAATACCCACCTCAGAGGACTGCTGTGAGCACCACAGCAGAAAATTTTCATGAAATGTTTAGTAGCATCCCTAGAACATAAGCACTTAAAGAGCAGTATCTAGCTATTAACTGTTAAGAGCACAGGGTTCCCAAAATCTCACCATCCGAGCCTTGAGTGAAAGCAGGCAGGGGATGTGTTATCAAGTGGGCAGGCAAGACAGCCGCTGCCACTTTTTTTTTTTTTTCCGGGACCATTAATCTAATATATCACTGAAGTCCCATTTGCGGGACACATTTTCTTCCCAGTTCTCTAGAAAAACTGGGCAAATTATTAATTTAGAAAATTTTTAAATGTGCAATTCTAAAGGCTCCCTTTAAAAGACAAAAATGACAATGCAAAGAATTCTTGGTTAGGACACTGACTGAGACCAAGATCACATAATTCAGTTTCTGTATTTGTAAGGTTATTTGTTCCAAATGAATTATTAAATCATGTCACTGGACTCAAAGGACACAGGATGTCACAAAGAAGACTGTCACTCATCTATTTTTGCATGTTTCCACTACTGTACTCATATATGGACTACCAGTTTTGGGTGAAGGGCAGCATTTCATATATGAAGTACACAATCATAATACAAATGATTAATATCAAATAATATAACGTGGACATTTATTTGAACTAGAAAATATTAGAAGTTAAAAAAAAAAAACACTTAGAAACATTCCAGTCCAAACTCCCATCTTGTAGAAGCTGAGGACAGACGTCAGGTGACTTACCCAAGGTCACACAGCTAGTTAATGGCCAACATAACAAAAGCTACAAATCTTTACATTACAATTAGTAATAGACTCAGAAATGGTGTGATTTATATTTCTTATCTTCAGCCTATGAAGTAATAGTTACTGTATTCCTTGAGGCCTGACAAGAAAATAATTTCTTTAATATCAAAGGTTGACAAATTAAAGAATGATACAAATAGAAACATGATTTTTTTATGGTCTCCATGATAGGAAATTACCCCATTGCCCAAACCAGTGGTATATTAATGTCTAGGCAATATATGATATATTTTAAATCGGTTCTCATAGACATATTATTTTTCCTTAAAATTGTTAGTAGTCTAACATGATTTATAGAAAGCTCTTTATACATTGGAATTGTAATATTCAAGGTATTTTATGATTTTTTTTTTTTTTGGTGGTGGTGGTGGAGAAAGGAGATTTCCGTTCCAAAGGAGGCTGCTTATCTAACATAATAGTTACATTTTAATACAACCATAAATAATGTTGACTAGTGATCAAATAAAAAGTATGACTAAAATGTAAAAGGACATTCCTAAGCATACTGAAGGCATAGTATGTTATCAGTGCTTGACTTTTAAAATGATAGAATTTTAGAGTCTTTTTAGATCACAGGCTATCTTCTGCAGTTAACTAAAGTAATATGTTTTGAATGAGGATAAAGAGGGCATAATTGAGGAATGACAGAATCTCAACACCATGCCATCTTGAGAAATTGTTAACAATACAATCCACCCTCCTCATTTCAACATTTTATATCAAGGGATTATTTTCATTTTCGAAGGAAGACTATTATCTTACCTTTTCAGAGCTGGCTAATAATGCCAGAAGTAAAAGTAACAGAAACCTTGGCTTTAAGATGAAAACAGATTACATAACTAAAGGGAAAAAATACAGAAAGAGTCTATAATGTGAAAAAAAATCATTGTGCTTCATTTTCGCAATGATTATGTTTGCAGGCCAATTGCCCACATGCCCTTTTTTTCCTTACTTCCAGCTTATCTCCCGGAGAGCATCATTGCTCTTGGTAGAGTGGTAATCTCCCCTTTTTGTCCAGAACTGCCATATTTCCCAAACAGTGGATTTGGAGGACCTCGTGGCTTGTGTACAAAGGTTAACCTTCTTGGAAGTCTTTCCTTTATAATCAAGAAGAAATGGCTGCCTTAATTATTAATATGATAATGAAATACAATGTGGTTTCTCTCACTTTCCCTTTATTAAATTTACTCTGATTATTTAGGATGTTGTTTTAAGAATTAAAAAACCTGGGCCGGCCGAGTGGTGCGTTGGATAAGAGCTGGCTTGGGACACCAGCTCTGAGCAGCAGGGCCCCGGTTCGGATCCCACATGAGGGCCAGTGACACTGCCCTCTACAGCTAAGATGATGAACAACAGCTCGACCTGGAGCTGGGCTGCCAAGAGTCGCCGGCAATGGCACAGTCTGCAGCCCCTGCTGCAGTGGGCTGCCATAAGCTACTGTGTGTGGCCAGCAGCCAGCGTGAGCGGCCAGCAGCAGGTGTGAGCTGCCAAGAGCCACTGTGAGCGGCCGTCCAGAGGCTGGCGACTGATCTGCCTCACCCGGAAAGAGCACAATGATAATACCAACATGGGCCAGTGAAGTGACGTCCTCCACAACTAGACGGAAGAATAAAAGGACAGCAACTTATCTGTTCCCCTTCTCCCGATTCCCCAAAAAAAAACTTTAAAAAAAAAAAAAAGAATTAAAAAAACCTGTGCTGTGGAATCAAAAAACATTTATCTAAGCCTTTTCAGTCGATGCTATTTATCCATAGCATTTAACTCCACACCATGGCTCACACTGCCGCGACTATTTCATCCTTTGGCAGGGACTAAATTCCTGTCATCAGTGAGGTTCATGAATAAGATTATGACTCTGTGGTAGCATTTTTAATGGAGGCTGAGGTACGTCTTTGCAAAGGGTATTTTGCAAAAAACATAACTTACAATGAAATATTTAGTTAATCTACTTATTAAGATAAAATCTGTGAGTCTAACTTAAACCACTATTTTGTAACGAGTGCCCTCCGGTTCCTTAATTCATCGACTCCCATCCTAGCACTTGCATTCCACAGGCACGTAGTTCCTCACTGTGCTTCTCTGAACTGCGTGTTTTGTGCTGTCTTTCTCCTCAGCTGAGGAGACTGTCACATGCAGCTTGATGCCACAGCCTCATCAGTGTACGAGAAAAGAATGAACTCATCAGTAAATCTGAATCAAGAGCCCTGAAAGTAGAAGACAGGCTAGAAGTCATGGCATGAAAGAACAGTTTTTCTTAAAGAAGTACTTTCAGAAAGAATATATATTAGCGGTCACCTGGTATATTTAACATGTTGGAAAAGAGTAAAAAAGAGTTATATAAAATTTTATACCAGTTAAATTGAAACTTGGAGCTTTGAGGGAAATTTTCCCACAAAATTCTTATCTTTTTGAGGGAAAATTTCAACATAAGCCATTCTGTTGAGACAGGTTTGCACGTGCCTCCATAGGGACTAAATCCGCTCCTGAACATCGGCTGACCCACGTTTTGAGGTTGAAAATCACTTGGAGCGAGATGGTATGTTTGGTGACATGATGCCAGCCTTTGGCACATGCATGCACTTATGAATGACTGTCAGAAGACACAGCAGGCGACAATCACATTGATCAAGTCCATAGATAGTGTTGAAGTTAGTGTCCACAAGTGAAGCATTTCAGTCACACGAAGCTTACGGCCTGTCTGTCTGTCTATAACCACGAAGCTGAATGGATCTCTCTGAAATGAAACTGACCACACTACAGTGCTGGGGACCTGGATTCTCTCCCACCAGGGGACACACCACACCCACTACGCTGCCTTCACACACAAGCCCCGGCTAACAGCGAGCTGAGACTGCTCACTTTTCCATGCTTAGGACTTCATCAAGCAACTCTGAGCTCAAATGGCTTCGTTCAGCCTAATCCCCAAGCCCAAACTGCAGAAAACTGTTATTACAGGTGATTTAGAAAATAGCTTCTGCTACCATATGAACTTCTAGAGCTATTTATCGCCCTTTGTCTACTTTGACAGAGTAGAAGGATCCTGTAGCGACTTGAGAAAGATGAATCTTAGGCTACTACAATCACGAGTAAAAGCTGCTATTTGGAATAATCAGTAAAAGCTGCTATTCTTGGGCTACTGGAACAGTTAATAAAAGTTGCTATCCTCCCATGCATGATGGCATCACATTTTGGAATATTTGGAAAGACCTCAAAGGTATGACCTCATGCAATAATGAACAAAATTCCTAAGCCTATGTATGGACAAATGTCTTAAGAAATTGGATTTGGGTACAATTCTCACAGAAACTGCTTTCTCAGACACAGTCCCACCACCTCATGCAAGGTCAGACAATGCGAGGTGCTCAGGCTTTTTTCAGGCACAGGAATAAAAGTCAAGGAGAAGACTGACCTTGCCCAGCCAGCACATTTGAGGACAGAAATAATGGGAGAGAATTAAACTCTAACATAATGCCACTCTGGCAATTACAGCCTCAGAGCGATTATTTCAATTCCAAGTCAGAAACACACTGAGAAGGACAAATGTGTAAACACTGCAGTAGTAACAGCAGTGAGGAACTTACCAAAGGAGGAAAAAGGGAAGAGAAAGGATGAGTTTTTGTAGTTGTTCCACCTGAAAAGAAACACCTAACTTAACACACAGAGGAGGGGGCGTCGCTGAGCACCAGGATTGCTCGGGAAATTTTCTCAAATTGATCTTCTTCAATACGGTGATAAATAAAATATGACTGATTTAGCTGTGCTATATAACATGGCTCATTTGGGATGCTGTGAATTATTTATTCCTGAGTACATACCCACTCGGCATATTTATTCACTAACCTTTGAAAGCCACTGATAAAACGGTGCAAATTTTTTCTTAAGTTGGTTCATTTGGGTAGACCCGCTTCAGGACTCGCTTCTTTCTTTGCACTTCTGGGCTAACTTTCATTATTACACCTGGAAGAAAACGTCTATGCAGAACATGCTCCTCACAAAGCAGCAGAGGACAGTCACACCCACACTTGGACTTGGTCCCGCAGGAAAGCCAGGGGCCCACAGAAACTGGTGACACATTCATTAAACTCAATTGCCTTCCAAAGTAAACTAGGAAATGAACTCCCCTCATCCATCCTGTAACTTCGTGCTCACTCTGCATCTGGCTGAAGAAACGGGTAAGTTCCCGCTCACAAGGAGTTTACAGACTAGCGGAGCCATGAACACCAGACCAAAAAATGGCACGGAGGAAGTCGGCATGTAACTATCAATCGTGACAAGTCCTAGGAGAGAGCACTGGCGGCTCTGAAGGAGGGAAACAGGAAGAACTCGCGTGGGCTGGGGGTTCAGGGGAGGCTCTCTGAGCAAAAGGCACTTGTATCCTGAGCCTGAGCGATGGGCGAGCATCAGAAGAGCAGGAGGACAGGTGTGCCTGGCCAAGGGAAGAGCACTGTGACGACGCTGAGGAACACGTGGCACTGCAGAGGGAATGTGGCAGGTGAAAGAATGAGTGGCATGAGATGCGCTCCAAGATGCAGTCATGGCCTGAGGCTGGGCCGAGCCTGGGAGTCCTTTTCAGAGGTGAGGTTGTCTGCCAAGCTCACTGGGGAACCAGCCACTGAAGAGCTTCAAGGCTGGAGGTGATGGTCCCCTCACTGCGGTATCGAGAAGGGACCCGAGCAGGCGAGAAGCGCGAAGTTCATTCAGAAGGTCATTTCACTGTCCAAATACGAGGGGGCCCTGCCTTCGGCCAGAGGACGGCTCAAGAAGGCAAGTGACTGGGGATGGGATACATTGAGGTGGGACACTGGAGGAGGAGGAGGTTTGAGGGGGAAAGCCAAGAGTTCTGTTATAGACTTGCAGTTTGGACTTCCCATTCAACATTCAACTGAAGGAGGAGGCGGGCATCGCCCACTGTGTCCCGAGATGTCCGAAGGCCCCTCTTCCAGGCCATGGCTGGCTGTAGCAAGGCGAGTTCCGGCAAAGCAACAGAGGCGGAAGCTAGTCGGGGTGGGTTAAAAATGACCGGGACTGAAGAGCTGGAAACAGTTAACTGGCGGTGATACAGCTGACCCTCCAACAACAAGGGGCTTAGAGGTGCCAATGCCCCACACTGTTAAAAATACTCATATAACTTCTGACTTCCCAAAAACTTAACAACCAGCAGCCTACTGTTGACCAGAAGCCTTACTGATAACAGTTGATTAACAGATATTTTGTAGGTTACATGTATTATGAACTATATTCTTACCATAAAGTAAGCTAAAAGAAATGTTATTAAGAAGGTCATAAGGAAAGGAAAATACATTTACAATATTCATTGATAAAACCCTGCATATAAGAGGACCAGTGCAGTTCAAACCCCTATTGTTCAAGGGTCAACTGTACTGTTAAGGACTACGGCTCAGATTTTAAAAAAAAAAAAAAGCAGTTGCTGGGTGGGTCAAGGAAAGTTTTGTTAGGATTTCATTTTTCTCCTCTGTTTCTGAGACTACGTGGAGAGGACTACAGAATTCTGTACAACTATTCTTGGGAATAATCCAATAGAGACACTGAAGAGTCAGGAAAAAGAAGAAACAACCAGGGAACAAAAACCCTGAGCTGCTGAGCGCTGTACCAGCCAGAGAGAAATCATGCAGGAAGCACCACCCCGACACGACACGCAGGACTTGGAAAAAAAATTGATTTTAATTTTTCCAAATGCCGAGAGCTAAGAAGATTAGAAGCCTTGCAAACTTAAAATGTTAAAGGATGCTTGTTCATGATATTATATGTTTGGGATACTCAAGTTCTATCAGCCAACAAAACAATATGGTCACTGACTTGCTGACAATATCATTTAGGAACCCTCAAATTCTGAGTTTATTCCCCCAATTATTCCTCTAAGGCAAAAACCCCAAAGCTCTGTGTTTTTCTATTTCTATTTATAGTAACAGAAACTCAACCCATAGATTCAAATAAACATGGAGAGTGCAATGAAATAAAATGAACTAGCTTAAAATGCATTTCTAAGTAACCATTTGCAAATGGAGTCCCCTGGGCTTTATGTCTGTATACATGCTGCTAAGCGCCTACCTCAAGGACACTCCCACCCCAGCGGGCAGTCCTAGGACAACAAGGTCCATTCATATAGGCAGAGGCCTGCAGCTGCACAGCCTGCCATGAGCAGCCCAGAGCCAGTGCGGTCCGCTAAGGAGTTTATGAGAATGGGGCTCTATTTGTTTATGCAAGTTCACCTTGGAAATCTAAAGTTCAACAGATTCATTCACTCATTCATTCATTCAACAGATATGGTCCAGTGCTGAGAACACTGTGGAAAATAAAACAATCCTTGCCTGCAAGGAACTTTCACTCAAGGAGAGGGAGGGAGGGAG
>NW_017731448.1:2125537-2131003 GCF_001890085.2 Hipposideros armiger | reverse complement strand
GGGGAGGTGAGAGAAAATGACTGCTTCTCACTGCCATCAGTGCCACCACTCGGGTCCAAGTCACCATCAAGTCTCACTTAAGATTATTATAACAACCTCTAAACTGGTTGTTAGGCTTCTACTTTACCACTCTATGTGTCTCCTCCACAGGGCAGCCAGAGAGATACTTTGGAATTAAGTCAGATCATGTGTAAGCTCTGCTCCAAACCCTCAGATGGCTTTCCAACCTGCATTATGAATGAAAATCTAATTGCATTTACAACTTACAAAGCTGCGCTACTCTCTGGCCTCATGTCCTGCCACTCTCTTTAGGGTAGGTTGCAAAATTGGCACAATATGCTTTTCAGCTCTTCCCATCAAGAGGTGGAGCTAGCTCCCCAACCCCTAATCCTGGATTAGCCATGAGACTTGCTTTGACCAACAGAATGTGGCAGAAGTGACTTGCCATGTGAGCAAACGTGGGATAACCTGTTGGAAGATGAGAGATCTATGTGGACCAGAAACAAGCCATCCTGCCTGAAGTTCTGAAGGTCAGTCAGCACTCAGCTTCCTGGCGGCTGCCAGAGACACATGAGGGAGCCCAGTCAAGACCAACAGCAGAACTTCCCAGATGAGCTCAGCCAAATTGCTGACAAAGAGGTTACTGGGCTAAATAAATGGTGGGTGTTGTCAACCACTAAGCTTTGAGGTAGTTTGTTGTGCAGCAAAAGCTAACTGATCCATCGCCCCTTATCCCTCTCGTTCCTGCCTTGCCCACTTCATTACTGCTACATGAATACAGCAAGTATACTTTGCACCTTGGGGCTTTTGCACTTGCAATTCCCAATATATAAGAACACCCCTCACCCAAGTAGCCACATATATCACTCCCTTAAGATCACTGCCTAACTGTGACCCACCAGTGAGGCCTTCCCTGCACACACTGTATAGAATTGCAAACCCACCTACCCACTCTAGCCCAACAATCTTTTGTTTCTCTGCATAGAGTTTCTCACCATCTGACACACTATATTTACTATTTATTTACCTATTTATTTTTTAATCTGCCTTGCCCATTAACATGTAAGTCTCATGAGAACGAGGACTATCTTTTATGTTGTCAGCCCTATGTCTCCAGCACTATCACAGAGCCTGCCATATGGTAGCAATGCATTATGTGTTGATTAACTAAGTAGATGAATGAGTGAAACAAACCAAGAAATATAAGATAAAAATAACTACTATAAAAATATTTAAAATAGGGTGATGACGTAGTAAGTGAGAAGGCGTCCATTTCAGATTCGGTGGTGAGAGAAGGCCTCACGGAGGAGGTGACATTTGAATGCACACCTGCATCAATTCAAGTTCTTCTGAATACAAAAGGTCCATGTTGCATGTAAGTATCACACCAGCAGTGTCGCTAGTCTCAGCCACAACTAACTCTGCTACATCAGTACAGGAATGGTCTCCATTCACAGATTCTAAAAGCAGGGCCAAAGCTTCCATGCCCAATAAAATAACCTTACCATAAGCAGGTAGACTTATCCTGACTCCTCCATCATTTATGTCATCAATATTGTTATAGCTACACCATCATAGCTGATAATAATCACAACATGAACTATTTTGAGCACTGGACTGTGCTAGGTATTGTTCTAGGCACATTACGGGTTTCAATTCATTGGAACTATTATTATCCTCATCCTACAGATAAAAACTAGAAGACAGAATTTAGGTACTCTGTCCAAAGGCACACGGCTAAAAGGCAGTGGGGCTAGGTTTAAACACAGGTAAATTGCCTCTGATGCCCACACCCTTCCTCATCTATCATTTGTTGCCTCACGTCAATCCTCCTGTCTTTCCCTGAACTTTGACAGAAGGAAACTCCCGGGTAGTGGCACTGAGGTGTCGTGGCTTTCCTGGGAAGCCTGGGAATGGACTGCTTCCTGTTCCCCCACACATGGAAGCACGCACAGGGCATAGCGCTGAAGACAAGAGAGCTTCCTAGGAGAGAACTGCAATGAGTGTCTCCACTTTCACAACAACAGCCAGTCTCGTCATGTCACCTACTGTCTGACCAAGTTCCAGGACCCTCTCTTGGTCAGCAATCTGAAATACCAGTGCTCACCACGTATGTGGCATTTGTATTTACTATCTTTCAAAAGCCTGTCAGAAATAAGTAATATTTATGGACAATATGGTGAAAACAAGGAGAATTACACAAATGCTCACAAAACGGCGTTCTTTTCTCTGTGCCCAATGACCGCCTTGCTTTTCTGTCTCAAAATCGTAGCCAGGACAATCTGCTCCATTGAATCTGGTTTGTCTGGATCCTCCGGGCAGCCCCGTGGTTTTCTCTTCCTTCCTCTCTGGCATTCATTCTCTCATGACACTGCATGTGACACAGTGGCCCTGGCTTCCCTCTGCCTCGGCCACCACACTCATTCCTTCCTTATTGCAGATGGAACCATCCTGGCAGAAAGGCAAGGAGTCCGGTGTGATTGAGGTTTATTTGCCCATTTCAGAAGAGAGGCCACATCACCAAAGGAGAGCGCTGCAGAGATGTTTGAAAAAACTGACCGCACACTCACGTCCATGTTCCCTGAAGAAAAGGACACCTAAAACGCCACGCTTCGTGAAGCCAGAAAGGCTAGTTTCTGCCATCTTGATCTGGTGTTCACACCTACGATGAGTCTTGCCTCCGTGCTGATGCTGTGAACAGTAACTGCGGTGGCATTGCCTCATGAACTTGCCTTGTCCTTCGCTGTCGAGGCAGCTCAAGGTTCCCACTCAGAGTCAACTCAGAGGCCACCTGCTCTGACACAAGCCTTTGCCTCATCCAAGGGCATCACTTCCTGTTTGTTCCATTTATTGCCCATGTGTTATGGGCTAAATTGTGTTCCCCCCCTCCGCCCCCCAAATTCATATGTTGAATTCCTAACCATCACTAGAATGTGACCGTATCAGAGATCGGGGCTTTAAGGGTATTACCAGGTATCTTAGTCCATTCAGGCTGCTAAAAGAATGAACCACAGGCTATGACTGACAAACAACAGAAATTATTTCTCACAGTTCTGGAGGCTGGAAGTCCAAGATCAGGTGCCAGCGTGGTCAGATTCTGGTGAGTGCCTTCCTCGAAGCTGTAGGCAGTTTTCTTATTATATACTCAGGTGGCAAAAAAAGAGGTGGTTATCTCTGGCCTCCCTCTTCTTAGAAGGGTACTAATGCCATTATCCGGGTGCCACTCTCATGACCTACTCACCTCCCAAAGGCCCCACCTCCAAATACCATCGCATTGGTAATTACATTTGAACATATGAATTAGGGTAGGGGTGGGGGGGAGGGCATAAACATCCAGTCCATAATATCAAGTAACTGGGGTAATATAAGGTCATTAAGGTTGGCCCTAATCCAACATGGCAGGTGTTCTTACAAGAAGAGGGAATTTGGAAATGTAGACACATATATTAATAGAAGAGAGATCATGTGAAGACGCAGGAGGTGGCCACAAAAGCCAAGGACAGAGGCCTGGAGCAGAAGGAACCAGAAGGAACCAGCCCTACCCACACCTTAATCTTGGACTTAGAGCCTCCAGAACTGTGAGACAATAAATATCTGTTATTTAACCAAAATAGACTGATTACAGATGTGCAGGAAATATAAGATTATGTTTTCTAGAAGTGAAATCAAAACTGGAGGCACGGCCTGTTTCTCTTATGCTCTATCAATAAAGATTCCTACTTCCCATAGGGAAAGATAAGAGAGGCTATCCCACAGACTTCACAGCCATTCACCTCAGTGACAGCTACAGAGTTTGGTGTTTGGGGTGTTTGGGGTGTGTCCTCAGCCTATTTCATCTCAGTTGCCTAATAAATTAAAATCCAAGGTAGCCATGAGCCTTACCAATTCAGTGACCAATTCAGGGCAATTAAGGTCTCCAGATAAGAACTGATGTCAGCCTAATACTAATTTGCAGACATGGTAAGAACTACCAGATAAGGTCTTTTATAAAACCTTCAAAAACATTCAAGGCACATCGATAAAAATGGTCTGCCCTGTTCAAACATGATTTAAAACTATCTTTATAGAAACAATGCAAGAAATTTGTCTTCCTGTTTTGCATATTAAGTTTTGAAAAGGTATTTATGGGTTTACACCTTAGATTCCCAAATGTTCTCGGTTCTTAGTGTCACAGTACATTTCCTCACATCACTCCTACGCCAAAAGAAAGAGCGTACAGTGCTGTTTATTAAGTAGCTGGATCGAGACATCTTAATAAGTACTTATTTCCTAACAACTTAGTAGCCGTTTGAAAAAAATAATATAGATAAATGTCATTATTAAATGACCATAATTACTTGTAACAGGATTTGTAACCTTGTCGGGCACTGCACAGCTTCTCAAATTTGGGGCTCGTATAAGACACTACCCACTCCATTCCCTGCTCCACCTCGATTTAAGGGGGGCACTTTCATTTTATGGGAGCAGTCAATGAAAATCTGGCTTCACAAAAGCATGATATCGAAAGGGATGTATGAGATCTAATGTTGAAACCTGAAACCCTGAGCTGCCCTCTCCAACCAACAGATGGCGCTATACTTTCCTTGAAATTTTACAATATGCCCAAGGAAGTCTCAGGGTATAAATTTCCGAGCCAGGGATTTATACAATCGTAAGTTTATATCTCAGACACAACAGTACACTTAGGGGCAAGTTTCATAATTAACAATAGGAGATAAAAATCCACATTTCTAATAATATCTTAATCATGTCTAAGTTTTGGCTTTTTGACAGATCTGATTATATTTTTCATTCTTTTTTCTAGAAACATGGCTGTGCTAGTACGAGAAATGCCAGGTTGGCCATGTGCTAATTGTTTGATTAGGTTTGCATTATTATAATTGCCTTAAATCTGAGGTTTCTTTGTAGGAATATTTTTCAACCTATTGTTAGTTGTGTGATAGTAAAGTGAAGTTCTAACCAAGTATTGGAATCTGCACTATCAACTCCACATGCCCTGATAACTGTGATATGTCGTATTAAGCTGAAATGCTACATGAATGAGAGTGACAGTCAACCACTCCTCTGGAACACCACTGAAAGAATATTCATGACCATCTGACGCTAGAAGTGAACACTGGGCACAAAAGCCAACCTGTGCATTAAACACTGGTAAAGCTTCTGTTGTGTGGATTGAGGATAAGATATGTAACTATCCTAGAACTGGGGGGGCACATGGTTCAAGTTCAATAAATCCTATTATTATCCTAGAGCCCTCAGTTCTGTACAGAGTCCCCAGAATGGACCCCTGCCATGTGGTTTTTAAAGCATTGAATAGGGCCGGCCGAGTGGCACTATGGTTAAGAACTGGCTTGGGACGCCAGAGGACCCCAGTTCGGATCCCACATATGAGGGCCAGTGACACTGCCCTCTACAGCTAAGATGCTGAACAACAGCTCAATCTGGAGCTGGGCTGCTGTGAGTCGC